>NW_015387105.1:31143-202422 GCF_001527695.2 Protobothrops mucrosquamatus
TTACATCACATCTGCTAGAGTAATGTGAGTTAGATAGGCAATTCTTTTCAAGCTGTGTAAGAACGGAGTACCTTGGATAGCTGACATCTGCTTGAGAGGGACACAAGATTATTCTACTAAATTCCCTTTCCTTCCATACATGTAATTCAAAGAAAAGAAATGCAGACTTTCTCTGCAAGGGAAATAAAGAAAGGAATGTTTTCTTCTCTCCTGTAACAGCCACAGCCTTGTAGTTTGCCTCCTCCAGATGACTCCTGCAGAAGACTTCCACTGCTGATGAGATATCCTGAATCTGGAACTTTGTCACATCAACCGTTCCTGAAATTATAATATTGGAGGGCGAAGTTGCCTCCAAATGTCCACTCATTCAGCTGCCATTCTTCTCCTCTGTACCACATTGGCACTCATTATTTTCCCAATCAGGATAGCATTTTTAAAAATGTTATTTTGGAATTCACAGAGGTCTTTACTTCTGACATTTTTATTCATGAGATGGATGAAAATTATTGCAGATGACAGATAAATTAGGTGGGATAGCAAATTTCCTAGACGAGAGAAATAAAATTTAAAATGACCTTGGCAGGTCATAAAAATGATATAAAAATAACAAGATAAAATTACAATACATAAATCAAATGCACAGGTATAGGATGGGGGACATCTGCTTCGGTAAATCATAGAATAATGACACACTGATATTCTCTTTGAAATATGAGGCTGTTGCAAAGAAACAGATGCAATTTAGACTGCGTTAACTGAGGTATATATATCTTATCTATAGTTTCACTTTTCCATGGTTGGCAAACAGATACCACAACTCAGTATCTGTGATAAATAATTTCACATAATGATGAGAGTTTTGGTTTATTTTACACATGCACAACAACAAACCAATGTCCATGTTAAAATATGTTTTTCATGACTGCATTATTTGTGATTGTTTGGCTTGAACAGAATCCCCCACAAATAACAAAGACACGCATATAGTTAAAATCAAAGGAAAGATAGCTCTATTTTATTCCTTACATTTTTTTGAGCATCATATTATACCATAAGAATAATGCAGTACAACTGGAAGATTTTCAGAGAATAGCAATGAGAGGACCCAAAATTACAGTTTATAGAGATAGATTACATCAATTGGGAATCTGTAGCCTTAGGGAGAGAACTGTAGGGTAGAAGATATCATTGAACCCTTTAGATACCTGAAATGACTTCATACAGATGAAATTCAAGACGTTTTCTTCATTGGGCCAGAGTATTTGTATGGAATAGTTGATTTAATTTACAGAAAGACTTGTAACTTAACACCAGAAGCAACACCAATATCAAAAGCAAACCAGCATTAAGAACAGCTTTCCCTGGGAATCATTTTCTCAGCAAAATGATAGGCTGCCCTACCTTCACTGAATATATTCAAACAACAATTGGATAACCATTAGTAAGGGATGCTTTAATTTGGATTATTATAACTTCCAATGATGTGATTTTATGACTGATTCGTATATTGCTTTAGAAGACAATTAAAATAAAAAGTATTTGAATATCAGTGTTGATTTTTTTTTAAGCCTGAAGGTTTGCATAGGTAAAAATGAGACATACAGTATTTCCTTTATAATTGATGGGCCCATTACTTCTGAATATATTGCGAAATGCATAGAGGATTTAGAGTTTATAAATATATTAATATATTAACAATAGTATAATACAATACACATAGTGCTGTATCATCAACACTGGTTATATAACACTTGTTTAATTAAAGATATAGGAATATGTTTGTTCTATAATGCTATTTTAGGACTAATGTTAACTGAAGGAATGAACAGCCAGGTTAATGGCAGCACTTTTCTCTCCATGTTTGATTATTACCCAAAAGAGTCCTGTATTTAAAAAAAATGTATCACACAAAAAAAGATGAGTTCTTGATGAACATTCTGGAAAACTACTATTTCTCCATCTTTGTAGCTAGAAAACTTTGGTACTAGTCTCAAGACCATTTGTAGCACATCTCATTATCAACCTGCAAGATTCTCGCCTATTAAAAAGGAAGCAGAAGGCTATATATAGGCCCTATGGATCACAAATCAGAACAGCTGAAACACCAAGACATCAAAGAAACTCTGTGAAGGTCAAAAAAGAGACACATCCTCATTGCCATTCCCCTAGATCAGAGATAGGGAACGATGGCCTCTTTATGACTTGTGGACTTCAACTTCCAAAATTCCTGACCTAGCATGGCTGGCTGAGGAATTCTGGAAGTTGGAGTCCACAAATCATAAAAGGGCCATCGTTCCCCATCCCTGCCTTAGATTATTGCAACATGCTATTCATGAAACTGGAATCTGGAAACGTCAGTTGGTGGGAAAGCTGAAGTTCATAAGTGCTTGCTAGTGAATATATATTTTCCCTGTTTTTGCCAGCCCTGTACTGGGGGAGTGTCTCTTTAGCTTCCAGGTGAAGTGCTTGAAAGTGCCAATTTTAAACTATAAATTATTTTATGGCTGAGGACCAGGTTACCTGCAGGAACTTATCTTTTCACATTTATTCTGCAGGGAGAAGAAGCTGCATGTCCTTGATTTTTGGAAGGCCAAGGTGGACCAAGGTATGTTGTTTACAATAATCAGGCTGGCCCAGCCCTCCAGAAGAGCCTCCTGCTGAACGTTTGATTGGCCCAACCGGTTGCTTTTTAAAAACAGCTGAAAATGGAGCTTTCTGGTGAGCACTTGGAGCTTGACACCAGATGCTGATCAGCTTAATATGTTTTTGTAATTTTGATTTTTAATATTATACAGTGTATTGTTGGAAGAAAAACCAGATCCAGTTCCAAGCCAAGAATAAAATGGAGGCTGCTTAAGAAAGAAGGTTTATTGATGAGCAGAACCAGCAACATCATGCAGTTCTGAGACAGCTAGCAAAATGGAGTTGAGAGTAGGTGGGTTTTTATACATTTTATAC
Source organism: Protobothrops mucrosquamatus (assembly GCF_001527695.2). NCBI lineage: Eukaryota > Metazoa > Chordata > Lepidosauria > Squamata > Viperidae > Protobothrops > Protobothrops mucrosquamatus. The sequence continues at coordinate 34,102 of NW_015387105.1, forward strand.
ATTCTTTGTGTTTGAGATGCCTGTCGTGAAATGTACTTTGACCTGTGCTTGAGTGTGCCCTTTTGGTATTCTAATTATTATTGCCTGACTCCCATTATGGCTTGGAGGTCATGTTCTGTTCTTGGAACTGGGTGGGAAATGTAGATTTTATGAGTTTTTATTTTTCTACTTTTTCTAATCTCATCAGCTTTGGCCTTCTATGGGAGCTGTGGCTGAAGGTGTTTTGTGTCTGGATAGGAGGGCCCAGTCTTTCTGAATGGATTACAAAATCTCCATTTCTAAAGATTGGCCTCCTCAGGTTTCTGCTTGAGGCAGGGAGACTGGGGCCATTTCTGCCTTTCTTAAGATTTTTTTCTCCTTCAGGGGAAATATTCTATCCTACCTTTTTTAATATTCCCCCAAATATTTCATTCTCTAGGAGGGGGGTTGCTGATTTCCTACAATATAATTCTATTATGTGTGAGCTACTGAGAGTCTGTCCATTATTGCAGTGGGATAAAAATTGAATTAATAAATTTAAAACATTAAGTAACTGATTAATCTGTTAGTTTTAGAATTAGCTCAAAATTTGTACACCATTAACCTGGATTGAGACTACACTGAATGCAAAAGAGAAACCTTTCTCTATCAACACTGTAGGTTCCACTCTGCAATGGGATCACTTGCCTCATTATTTCTGACTAAAAAGATAATACATCAGGGCAAATTGCACAAAGCACTTGTAGCTCTTATTTCTCCTTATTCTCTTTGCCTCTTCCTTGCCTTTGCTAGGTACAAACTTAGCATTCCTGCTCTGCAATGAAAAATAAAAACTCTTTTGAGTAATTTAATTGGACACCATTCATTTAGTTTTCTTAGCATTCCATGGAGATATTTTGCCAAGGTGTGTTTACCCAAGTTTTTTTTTTTACCTTCTTGTTTCTTTGGGCTGTCTTTCAAATCCAACTCAGGTTTGACCCTACTTAGCACTCTAGTTCAGCCAAATCTGGCCAGATGCTGCCCCCTTGTGTGTTCTTACAGGTAATTTCTATCTTTTTCACTGAGTAAAATTAATGAACAGAACAGTAGGGTCAACAATATATATATAATTATAATCAAATTATTTTGATTACCTCCCATTGCTCTGAACCAGGATCATGTAAGGTAAGCGAACAAGTCTTCCACAAAACCATCTTGACTTTTGCTGTTCCTCCAGTCTATATTTCTGGCTGATTTCACTCAACCCAGGCTAGCTGATTTCATTGTCTCTAATTATAAGAGTGATTGTGTGTTACATTTATTCTGGCTGACATTATTTGAACTACTACTTTAAAAGGAGGCGCCTAATTTTTAACAGTATAATCAAATGTCAGTTTACTTTGATGATTCACTGATTCCAAATACTTATTCTCTGAGGTGGATAAAAGTGGAAGCAGAATATTCAATGCTGTGCATGTTTAAAATGTAGAAAGCTTTCTTTCTTTTATTTTCTTTTCTTTTTTTCTTTCTTTTTTTGTTTCTTTTGTATCTGGAATAGGCAAGAACATCGTCTATTGTTTTGGGCCTTTTAATTATAAGCCTTTTTGCCCTGCTATTTTTCATGACTAACAATCCCTTTGATTAAAAAATCATTCTCTTTAAAGACAAGGAAAAAGTTTGGCTGCAGGAGTTGAAATAATTTTAAATTTAAAAGAAGAACAAGAAAGGAAGATGAAATTAGAGCTGGTTTCATGTAAAGAACCAATGCACCTGTTTTGTTTTGTTTTTGCTAATACTTATTAACAAACGTACATTTTTTGTACAGAAAAATACCAGTTATCCTTGGCTGACAGAAATCTATCACATGAATACTTCAACAGATTGGTTAAAATGAATAAAAGAGATTTATTGATGCTTTCCAGTAATTCTGTATATGTCTAAATCCATGAAGGTCCTGGAAATCAAGTTATACAAAATTACACAACAGAAGATTGAAAGAATTGATATCTTTCAACAGAAGAAAATGGATAGTGAATATGAAATTGCCACGTGTAAAGTGAAGCAACTTTGTTTCCACTGTTATGAGATTATATATATATATATAATGGTAATACATTGAAGATAATCTGAATGAGTTCAAATTACAAGAGATAACAAATGTTTTTCCCCTAAAGAAGAAGAAACCCTGGGTAGCAAAAGCTGATTGGCAAAGTAACAGGCATAGTTGATTATACCACCCTGTATGACCTCCCAGTTGGGAAAATTATGGCAGCATCAGCAAGAAACTGANGTACCCAATTTCGCTCTCCCGAGATGAAGGGAGAGCTTTTGGGACTCTACTCCTATCCAGGAGTACTCACCTCGACCCCTTCTCCCGGGGCACAAGGTTCCAAGCCGCTGAACAGCTGCTGACCGCTGTTCATGCTGGCTCTGACGCCTTCCCAAGCGGACGGCTCCAAAAAGAGCCGCCATCGGCGCGCCGTCCCACCTGAAGTCAAAAAAAAAAAAAAAAAAAAAAAGATGAGTTCTTGATGAACATTCTGGAAAAGTACTATTTCTCCATCTTTGTAGCTAGAAAACTTTGGTACTAGTCTCAAGACCATTTGTAGCACATCTCATTATCAACCTGAAAGATTCTCGCCTATTAAAAAGGAAGCAGAAGGCCATATATAGGCCCTATGGATCACAAATCAGAACAGCTGAAACACCAAGACATCAAAGAAACTCTGTGAAGGTCAAAAAAGAGACACATCCTCATTGCCATTCCCCTAGATCAGAGATAGGGAACGATGGCCCCTTTATGACTTGTGGACTTCAACTTCCAGAATTCCTGACCTAGCATGGCTGGCTGAGGAATTCTGGAAGTTGGAGTCCACAAATCATAAAAGGGTCATCGTTCCCCACCCCTGCCTTAGATTATTGCAATATGCTATTCATGAAACTGGAATCTGGAAACGTCAGTTGGTGGGAAAGCTGAAGTTCATAAGTGCTTGCTAGTGAATATATATTTTCCCTGTTTTTGCCAGCCCTGTACTGGGGGAGTGTCTCTTTAGCTTCCAAGTGAAGTGCTTGAAAGTGCCAATTTTAAACTATAAATTATTTTATGGCTGAGGACCAGGTTACCTGCAGGAACTTATCTTTTCACATTTATTCTGCAGGGAGAAGAAGCTGCATATCCTTGATTTTTGGAAGGCCAAGGTGGACCAAGGTACAAAGATGTTGTTTACAATAATCAGGCTGGCCCAGCCCTCCAGAAGAGCCTCCTGCTGAATGTTTGATTGGCCCAACCAGTTGCTTTTTAAAAACAGCTGAAAATGGAGCTTTCTGGTGAGCACTTGGAGCTTGACACCAGATGCTGATCAGCTTAATATGTTTTTGTAATTTTGATTTTTAATATTATACAGTGTATTGTTGGAAGAAAAACCAGATCCAGTTCCAAGCCAAGAATAAAATGGAGGCTGCTTAAGAAAGAAGGTTTATTGATGAGCAGAACCAGCAACATCATGCAGTTCTGAGACAGCTAGCAAAATGGAGTTGAGAGTAGGTGGGTTTTTATACATTTTATACATTCTTTGTGTTTGAGATGCCTGTTGTGAAATGTACTTTGACCTGTGCTTGAGTGTGCCCTTTTGGTATTCTAATTATTATTGCCTGACTCCCATTATGGCTTGGAGGTCATGTTCTGTTCTTGGAACTGGGTGGGAAATGTAGATTTTATGAGTTTTTATTTTTCTACTTTTTCTAATCTCATCAGCTTTAGCCTTCTATGGGAGCCGTGGCTGAAGGCGTTTTGTGTTTGGATAGGAGGGCCCAGTCTTTCTGAATGGATTACAAAATCTCCATTTCTAAAGATTGGCCTCCTCAGGTTTCTGCTTGAGGCAGGGAGACTGGGGCTGTTTCTGCCTTTGTTAAGATTTTTTTCTCCTTCAGGGGAAATATTCTATCCTACCTTTTTTAATATTCTCCCAAATATTTCATTCTCTAGGAGGGGGGTTGCTGATTTCCTACAATATAATTCTATTATGTGTGAGCTACTGAGAGTCTGTCCATTATTGCAATGGGATAAAAATTGAATTAATAAATTTAAAACATTAAGTAATTGATTAATCTGTTAGTTTTAGAATTAGCTCAAAATTTGTACACCATTAACCTGGATTGAGACTATACTGAATGCAAAAGAGAAACCTTTCTTTATCAACACTGTAGGTTCCACTCTGCAATGGGATCACTTGCCTCATTATTTCTGACTAAAAAGATAATACATCAGGGCAAATTGCACAAAGCACTTGTAGCTCTTATTTCTCCTTATTCTCTTTGCCTCTTCCTTGCCTTTGCTAGGTACAAACTTAGCATTCCTGCTCTGCAGTGAAAAATAAAAACTCTTTTGAGTAATTTAATTGGACACCATTCATTTAGTTTTCTTAGCATTGCATGGAGATATTTTGCCAAGGTGTGTTTACCCAAGTTTTTTTTTTTTACCTTCTTGTTTCTTTGGGCTGTCTTTCAAATCCAACTCAGGTTTGACCCTACTTAGCACTCTAGTTCAGCCAAATCTGGCCAGATGCTGCCCCCTTGTGTGTTCTTACAGGTAATTTCTATCTTTTTCACTGAGTAAAATTAATGAACAGAACAGTAGGGTCAACAATATATCTATAATTATAATCAAATTATTTTGATTACCTCCCATTGCTCTGAACCAGGATCATGTAAGGTAAGCGAACAAGTCTTCCACAAAACCATCTTGACTTTTGCTGTTCCTCCAGTCTATATTTCTGGCTGATTTCACTCAACCCAGGCTAGCTGATTTCATTGTCTCTAATTATAAGAGTGATTGTGTGTTACATTTATTCTGGCTGACATTATTTGAACTACTACTTTAAAAGGAGGCGCCTAATTTTTAACAGTATAATCAAATGTCAGTTTACTTTGATGATTCACTGATTCCAAATACTTATTCTCTGAGGTGGATAAAAGTGGAAGCAGAATATTCAATGCTGTGCATGTTTAAAATGTAGAAAGCTTTCTTTCTTTTCTTTTCTTTTCTTTTTTTCTTTTTCTTTTTTTTGTTTCTTTTGTATCTGGAATAGGCAAGAACATCGTCTATTGTTTTGGGCCTTTTAATTATAAGCCTTTTTGCCCTGCTATTTTTCATGACTAACAATCCCTTTGATTAAAAAATCATTCTCTTTAAAGACAAGGAAAAAGTTTGGCTGCAGGAGTTGAAATAATTTTAAATTTAAAAGAAGAACAAGAAAGGAAGATGAAATTAGAGCTGGTTTCATGTAAAGAACCAATGCACCTGTTTTGTTTTGTTTTTGCTAATACTTATTAACAAACGTACATTTTTTGTACAGAAAAATACCAGTTATCCTTGGCTGACAGAAATCTATCAATGAATACTTCAACAGATTGGTTAAAATGAATAAAAGAGATTTATTGATGCTTTCCAGTAATTCTGTATATGTCTAAATCCATGAAGGTCCTGGAAATCAAGTTATACAAAATTACACAACAGAAGATTGAAAGAATTGATATCTTTCAACAGAAGAAAATGGATAGTGAATATGAAATTGCCACGTGTAAAGTGAAGCAACTTTGTTTCCACTGTTATGAGATTATATATATATATAATGGTAATACATTGAAGATAATCTGAATGAGTTCAAATTACAAGAGATAACAAATGTTTTTCCCCTAAAGAAGAAGAAACCCTGGGTAGCAAAAGCTGATTGGCAAAGTAACAGGCATAGTTGATTATACCACCCTGTATGACCTCCCAGTTGGGAAAATTATGGCAGCATCAGCAAGAAACTGAACTGAATATCCTTTGAGTTCTGTTCCAATTTTATTTCAAGCAGTCATAGAAACTAACCCCCAACCTCAACATATGTTCATCAGCTCTAGGCATGTTAAATAAATATGGTAATTTTTTCCTTGATTTTAATTATTTGTAAACCTCCTGTAGTCATTGGGGATCAGGTGGTCTATATATTTAGTAACTAAATAAATAGATACTATTATTTTAGTCGGTGGACATATAAAGTAAATCAAAGAAACAAAAGAAAATTATAATTCACACTGAATTATATTCTTTCAATTGCCACATGGGTGAGTATGATAAACCATCTGAACTGACATAAACTTTTTATTCATTGTTTCTCCAAGGAACCCCCAGGGCAAGCAAAGCCATTTCACTGTCTGAGACATTTCTTCTTTTTTTTAAGAAAAAAAAAGCACCCTGTCCGTTTTTAATTCTTTTAAAACAATGTGGCAACAAAATGCGATGAAATCTGGCATGTGAACAAGAAGCTTTCTGCTAATTATTTTTATGACACTGAAAGTCAAAATCTTTCAACTATAACTTTGATACTGAGCACTTCCTTTCAACGATCTTTGTTAAAGAAGGATGAAACAATCCACTCAGGATTGAATAATCAATGCATTTGATTAGGTTCATCTTTGTTTATTTTTTGAGTGCACTTGAGGGAAATCATGAGCAGGTCGAGATTCAGCAACTTCCACATGGCAACTTACAACAACTACATTTTCTAAAGTACATTACTTTGGGGGATTTGTTTTAGGTTTTTTTTTTTAAGAGTGTAATGAATTCCAATGAAGGAAAACAAGTTGTTTTGGGATGTTGCTTAATTACCATTTTCATGGAATTATCTGAGACAGCCTGCATAACAATCTCATTTTTTTTATTACTTTAATTTTCCATTTGGGTTTGTATGCATCTTTTAATCTTTTTGACAGTTAAGGCAGTTTATAGCCATAAAGATCACACTACAAAATATAAACTAGAATAGCATTAAAGCAATTAATATCTAAGTACAAATCAAACATTTCAATGAACTAAATTAAATTGAAATAAACGAACAATTACAAGCTTGATGAAAGAGATCTATTTTTAACAACCTCCAAAATACTGGGAAAATGGAAGCCAAGTAAATGGCTGCAGGACTTGGGTCTGGCTAATCTAAAGAAAAGAAAAAATAGGGGAGACATAATAGCAGTATTCCAGTATTTGAGGGGCTGCCACAAAGAAGAGTGGGGGTCACATTATTCACCAAAGCACCAGAGGGCAAGACAAGAAGCAATGGTTGGAAACTGAAGAAAGAGAGAAACAACCTGGAATTAAGGAGAAACTTCCTGACAGTGAGGACAATTAACCAGTGGAACAGCTTGCCTCCAGAAATCGTGGGCGCTCCATCACTGGAGATTTTTAAGAAGAGGCTAGTCAGTCACTTGTCTGAGATGGTATAGGTTCTCCTGCTTCAGCAGGGGGCTGGACTAGAAGGTCCCTTCCACTCTATTCTATTCTAAATTTCCTCGAGAGGCACATTCTGCTAGCTTGGCAGTCACATAACAGAAGGCCCTTTTATGTACCAGGTATGGAACCTCTGGCAGTCAATATACGTTTAGAAGAGCATTTCCTGCTAATCTGAATAGCTGAGCAGTTCACAGAAGAAAGGTAATTGGTCAGATAGCAATATCCTAAATAGTTTGGAATTTTAAAAGTCATCTTGAATTGTGCCAATTTGGCAATTATAGCCTATCTTCAGCAGAAGAAGAATATGCTCTTCACATCTTGCATCAGTCAGTAGCCTAGATACTCCCTTGAGGCCAACCCCATGCATGGCATATCATAGTAATTCGTTGGGTTAAGGTGTGGATTATTATCACTGCATCCAAATGGCTCAAAAGGTTTAAAGTTAGTGCACTAGCTGCAATATGGAAATGTGATCCTTAGAGAGCCATCATGTACAAATTCATAGGCAGATATCAAAGAAAACTTGCAGACTCTCAACTTGCTTCTCTTAGGGGAGTACACTTCCAACATAGAGTAAACTTCATTCAGTATCAGAATTTGTTTACCAGCAGTCCTTTTGTCTTTTCTGGACTTAATCTCAACTTGTTTTTTCTTATTGTATCCGTTTTCCAGGTCAGGCAATGTTCAGAGATGGTCTCTTGGCATTAGACAGTAAGGAGCAGTAGAGCTGGTTGCCTTCAGTATAGTGCCAGTGCTGAGATTGTGGATGATCTTCCCAAATAGGAAAGGACATTTTTTGAATGGACTAGCTACTCTGCTTCCTAGACTAGATGCAAGGAGTCACTCAGTTTAGCCAACATGCAATCAATATTAATGTCATGGGGTCTTTCTGCAGATATATAGATCTATATCTGTAGATGTGAACATCACATGTGACTATCAGTAAGAAGATGGACATTGGGATTTTGTTTGTTCAACACACTTCTGAAAGATAGGTCATTAGCTTATGTATTACAAGATTTATGACTTGAAAGCAGTGCACTCATTCTACAGGGAATATCAATCTCAACTTCTTAATTATCTGTCATTTCTGTCAGCATATTCCTCTACGATGCCTAAGCTAGACCCTTTAGCTTTCCCTTTCGGATCTCTGTAAGAAGCTAATTTGAAATTTTTCTGAGAAGGAGATGACATGTTTGTCTGCCTAGATAGGGAGCACAGAGAGGTTGTTATTATTATTACGTCAAAGTCTATTGGTCAGGGGAAAGGCAAGGGGTTTTCAGGGGATCCAGCTTTGTTTCCCCAGAACTCCAGAATCATTCTCTCTTTCAACACTGATTTGCTTTTGGTTTTGTTGCATAATTCATTTGCACATCTGATACATTTTGTCAGCCTTCTAAGTCATGTCACAATTTGGATTGGGTACTGATATTATTGATTCAATCCCCAGATGTTTTCCCAATGTAGTATTAATAATAGAAACTGGGATGCCCAAAAATTGAAGCCAAAATATGACAAGTGATTTTAACAGTCCAGGTAAGGCTAAATTTGGCAACCACTGGATTGCTTCTCCTAATATTCTCTGACAACTTTAGATCAATATGATAGAAGAGTACCTCATGTAAATTGTATTATTATGGCTTTTCACTGGAATATTTATTACCTCTAGCAATGAATAAAGCTAAAGAGATCATGAACTCAAGGATCTGAGATATAAATCATAATCTTAATAATGACTTAAGTCAAACTTTAAAGAAGTATCAACTTCTCACAGATTTCCAAGACCTATTTTAGTAGTTTTTTTCTTATCCACCCTAAATAATTATGAGCATTTTACAGAACCCTATTTAATGTCCTCCATGACTATAGTAAAGTTTGATTCAATATGATGCTATTTAAAAAAAACAACACGTGACAATTGATATAGTGTTACAACTGTAGTTTCTTCATATCCTCAAGAGATAATTTCAATATTATTTCCCACTACAGCTGCTTTTCCACAGTCCTGTTGACAGAAGTATACAGCAGCAGGGGCCACTCTTCTTTTGATGTACAGTGTGTGATACTCTATGGCAGATCTCAAAGTGATTATGTTGGAAAAGCAGGCCTTTAACAGTACCATTCAGTGAGAGATTGCTGAACTTACATACATCAAAGGGTTCCAGGCAATCTCAACAAACAAAATGAATTTTTAACACATTACCATTGTTAGTTGATAAGGTACTTGTAACATGCATCTGTCTTCCCCTCCTTTTCCCCCACTCAGTCTCACCTCAATTTAAATCCTACATCAGTCTAGCCCACTCTGTGCATCTAATGAAATGAGTTGCAGTTCACAAAAGCTTACGCCTTTTAATATAATGTGTTAGTCAGGAAATGGGCTACTACACTCCTCTAGAAAGTCCCATGTGAAAACATCATGTCTGTTAAGTGACATGAAAGGATTGGTGAAAATGAAATGAAAGAACACATGCAAAAAAAAAAAAGATTGCTCTTTGGATACTCACAAATTAATGAGAATGGTGACGTTTGATGAGGATCTGCTTGGAGAAAGGTATGTTTGCTTTCAATAGACGGGGTAAACTATTCTTCTGTATGCATAGCAAGGGAATAAAATGAAACCTGAAAGTCTGCTTGTGATGAAAGAAAGAAGGAATTAATAAAAGGTGCCAGAATAATGAAAAGTTCAGACTATGGGACAGACTGTTATTTTCGGAATGGATCTTAGGAAAATAAAGACATGATCAAAAAGGAAAGAAATGAAAGACATTAGAATGAAAATAGAATGAGTATTAAACTATGAGCCTTATAGGGGGGGAACCGCTATTAACCTCTCCAAAAATAGGATGCAGTGAACAGAAAATGAATGTAAGGAACGAGAATTGAGAAGTGCATGAGGAGGGAGATGTGCCACAGAGAGTCACTGAGGTATGTGTGTAGGTACTGTACACTAAGAGGAAGTGTGAAAAAAATGATGCTTTGTGGACTGAAAACACAAAAGAGAGCAAGCAACAATTAAGATACTGTTTCCCTGAAAATAAGACCTATCCCGAAAATAAGACCTAGCTTGATTGTTACACCCTACCCTCAAAAATAAACCTTAGTTAAGACCACATCCACTCTGCCCCACCATCTGGTTGTACAAGGTGGGGCAAGGCGCATATACAAAAATCAAGCTAGGGCAGGGGGGATGGAACTGCCTCATATGCCCCATGCCCGCTTACCTCAGCCCCCCCATAGCTGGGCCTCCCATGTCCCTACATCTGCCTTGCCTCACAGCGGTGGCACCAGCACCAGCAGCCTCGTCCATCAGGAGCCTGCGTGGCCACTGCCCCACTTCTGGTTGCTGGTGGCCGCTCGTGGTAGGAGACCATTTGGCATGTCGCACTGGTGCCACCCCTCATGGCAGTACACCACATGTGATTTTAAATCAAGCAAAATCGGGGGGAAAGATCCAACCACTGAATTTTTAAGTTTTCTGCATATAGACATTTGAACCGTTTACCCTTTTCTACTCAAAATCCAAATGAATTGGGCCCATAACATTACTATCCAGGGCTGAAGCCAGTCAAATTCAAAAGGCCACTTAATCTGTTATCTCAGTACAAAGCTAAGTGATTTGCACCAGACCCAGAATTCAGCATCAGTCAAACCTCTTCTGTATTTCAAAGAAAAAGGATATATGTACATGTATAAAACAAGGAAAACATCCATAGTCAGGAGCTATTGAAGTGCAAGACTGGAATTACAAAAAAATCACAACAGAAATGAAGGGGGAAAGAGAGAGAGACAGAGACAGAGACAGAGACAGACAGAGACAGACAGAGACAGAGACAGAGACAGAGACAGAGACAGAGACAGAGACAGAGACAGAGACAGAGACAGAGACAGAGAGAGATGTCCCAAAAGAAAACAGTATTCCTTTTATAAGGAGATCCTGATGACCTCCCACTCTTACATAGGAGGGTGTATTTGTCACATGTGTGACAGAACAGCATCATGCTATTTCAACCCAAGTCTAAGGACATAAAACATAGAACACAGAATAAGAGCATTGGGAGGACCTTGGAAGTTTTCTTCTCCAATTCCCTGCTCAAGCAAGAAGATTCTGGACAAATGGCTGTCCAGTCTCTTCTTCAAAACCTTCAGTGATGGAGCATCCCCAACCAATTTTCTGAGGTGTGTTTAAACCAGACTTCCCCAAACTAACATTATCCAATGTGTTAGGATTATAATCCCCAGAACTTCCAGTCTGCACAGCCGATGTGCAGGAAATTCTGGGGTTATAATTCCAATACAGATGGAAGATAGTAGTTTAGAAAAAGCTGATTTAAATAAATCCTTTGGATAGAATATACTGTATAAATCATAAAATTAAATTAAATTGAAGAGCATCCCTGCTGATTGATTAACTAGCTCTAATAAAAGCTGGTTGATGTCTCCCTCTACCATTCACAAGCACCCAGAGAAGAGAAGGGCTATGCTATTTCAAGTCCAAAGAAGACTTGAGACTTCTCTTCTGGGCTTCACCTCTTGCTACTGATTCGAGTGGCATACTTGACATGTACATGAATTGTCCTGAATAAATGTGGATCATATCAGCGTTTAGGTATTTGAACTGTGACATTATTATCCCTCCAACAGCAATTTAAAAAAAGCAAGAAAGTGAAACATACTTTCCCTTATTGCCAAAGAGGGAATAAAGGTTAGAACTAACATAAAGTTCACCATTGTCCAATGTCACCAACTCAGCTAGCAATTTTAAAAGCTTGCTGCTCCTGAGAGTGTAATAAAGTAGACATAAGTGATCTTTACAAACTATCAGCAGGATGAAGGATTACATGCCATGTCCCAGCACTGAGCAAGTCAGGAAGCACCAATAACACTCTTGCACTCATATGTAAGTTTTAACAACTTTATCTCCAAAATTTCCTATCACCAAGTTATTACATTTCCTTTTTTATAGATATTTTATTAGGTTTTTATAGTTACAAATCTTTAGTGCTTAATAAACAACGTGTTGTCTGGTTCACATATTTAACATTAATAGTAATACAACTTCCATTTCTACTCTCTATTCCATTTTTCTAGCCATTTATAAAAATTATCCCATGTTTGAAAATATTCTATATCTTCTTTCCCTTTCATTTTCAATATAAGCTTATCCATTTCTGCACAATCCAAAATTTTCCCTAATTATATCTTCTTCCGATGGTGTTTCTTCATTTTTCCAATACTATGCAAATGTAAGTCTTGCTGCTGTTAATATGTATAATATTAACTATATACATTTTTGTCATAGTTCTCTGTAATTATACCTAGAAGAAATAGTTCTGGCTTAATATGTACATGTTTTCTTAACATGTTCTGTAACCACATGTGTATTTTCGACCAAATTTTTTTGGGTTTAGGGTAGGGATGCCAAACTCGTAATGTCACGTGATGTGCCATGACATATTGGACTTTTTTTCCATTGCCAGCAATGGGGTGGGCACAGGTTCACTATGATGCATCCGGCCTGCTTTATGGCATGTCACCAAAGGTGATAGTATGTGCCTGGCTTTCGCCTACATTTCCAACAGTTACTAGACATGTTTTTAAACATTTTTGCTAATCTTGCAGGTGGTAAATGCCATCTATAAAACATTTTATATAAGTAACTGCCCTTGTTATTTTATAATTTCTTTCTCACAAATTTTGCTATTTCTATAATTCTACATTGTGCCCAAATTTTTTTGCCCAGGTTATCATTGTTTCTTTAACTTGTTCATCTTCCATCTTTGGGTTTAACAAAAATTTATAGCGTTTTTAAATCAGTTTTTCATCTGATGACAATAGTATCTGGTCAAACACTGTTTAATCTTTATAAAAAACATATGTTTTAGCATCTTTTTCGTATCTCATTTGCATTTGCAAGTGTGGCCACCATGATAGCTCAATGCACTGTTCTTCCAGTTCTTCTTTAGTTTGTAATTTCCCATCAGTATTCAAAATGTCTCTGTATGTCACAAGTTTCTCATAGTTGATTAAATTTGGGTGCACAAATGCTTCCATTGTCGAGATCCATCCTGGTATATCTTCTTCTTCCCTTTGTTTGGTTGCTCTTCTATTGCTGTCTCTTCCTGTTTTCTGGATTCCCATTCTGGTTGAAATTCTGAGCTTCCTTCTTCAAAAAAACCTCTGTGTCTCTCATAAAATTCCATTGCTTTAAAGACAGAGTCTTTAATTGGAGTCCCCTCCGGCATCAGCCATCTAAAACTCACTCCTTTTTTAATTAATTTTTTGGTCAAGAATTGGTAGTCTCTTTGTGAATCTCTTATCCTCCTAGGAATCTGCTTCAGGACTACAATTTCTTTTTCCTTGTATTGCAGTGGGTCATCTCTGACTCTTCTCAATATCTCATCTCTTATTGATTTTTTGACAAATCTGACAAGTACCTCTCTAGGGACTTTATTTCTTCTCGCATAACTTGAATTGACTCTAAATGTTTGATCAATCTCCTTCCATTTCCTGTTTTCCAATTTCCAAAGCTCCAGCTAGCAGTTCTGTCATCAAGTCAGCAAGATCTTCTTCCTTGTCTTCCATTATGTTCTGGAATCTTTAAAAAAAAATGAGATGCCTTTTTCATTTCCAAAACTGCTATTGAGTCTTCCAGTCTTTATTTGCCTGCATCAATCTTTGATTTTCATCTTTTATTTCTTCCAGCTTTTGATCTGTTTCTATTGATTTATTTTCTACTTTCTGAATCCTTTGCTTATTCTTTGTAATCTTCTGTTGAAAGTTTTCTAATTGGGATTTCAAATCATGAATTTCTTCCTTCATTTTATCAAAGTTATATTTTGTCTCTTCATGATTTCTCTTTGTGTCTTCTTTGTGTGAGGTAATAGCCTCCTGGATTAGTTGTAATGTATTTTGCATTTCCTTCTGGAAGCTGTTGGTTTTTTTCTTGTTGTAACATTGCATCACTTGATACACAGGACTGGGGGTTGTAGAACATATCATTGAGGATAGTTTTTTGCTAATTTTAGTTAGATTAGGAAAACTCATTTTTATTCCCACCCTCCAATTCTAATATATTCCCCAGTTATCAATCTTATACCAAACCTTCAATCTTATAGCCAATATTATAATATGTCCTTTAAATTTGTTTCAAAAATTTCTTGTAGTCTTTATCTATAGTCTCTTGTAATCCAATAGGCTCCCCCAAAAAGGGGGAGAAGGGAGGAAAGAGAGTTTATATTCCAATTCTGTCTTTCAATCTCAATTCCAAATAATTATCCAAAAGTCCAACGTTATCAATCAGCTCCAATTTGTAATCCAAAAGGTCCTGTTATGTAAAATTAATAGTCCACAAAGCCTCCCCCAAAGGGAGTTGCTAAAATCAGATTTCTTCTGTCTCTAAATAATTCTAAATAACCTAATCCAATAGGTTATCCAATATAATCCAATAGGTTCCCCATAAAAAGAAGAAAAGAAAAGGGGAAAGTAAAAATTTATAATCCACTTTCAGCACCAACTCCAAGCAGTTATCCAATAAACCAAAATCATCAGTCAGCCAAAAAATATAATCCTCAAGGCCCCACTATTCCAAATTAATAATCCATAAGGCCTCTTCCAAAGAGATTAACCAAATCTCATTTTTTCTGTCTCTGAATAGTTCTAGATATTGCAGCTCAAACAATGTTTATAATCCATGAAAGCCAGCTGGCTTCAGGGTAGTTTATATTTATAATCCATCCTGCAGAAAAAAAGTCCCAAGAGTTCCTCTTCTTTTCCAGCTGTAATCTGCAAGGCTGAGAAATTCAGGCACATCAAAGAGCCTAGCTTGCTATCTCTGTCTGGGCTTCAAGCCAAGGTCATTCTTTCTAAACAGTGTACGAAGCAAAAAAAGAAAAGTCTTAGTGTTGTTCTTCTTTTCCACCACTAGATGTTATTAAAAGTTTATCTTTCAACCAGGACTTATATCTCAAGAGTTCGGTCTGATATTTTTTCAAGCAAATAAAGTTTCCAAGATACTTTAAGTCTTCCAAATTTTTCAATGTTACAACTTTAAATTATTTCTAATTTGGCTTTATAGTCTGACTATTTTTCTCCCCAAAGATGTAAACCACCACCATTCTTCTAGGGGGGGGAGGAGCACCAAGAAACCCCCCTACCCTCTTGCTTCTAGGAGCTTTGCCTTTTGGGATTCTTTTTTCCAGGAATTTTTTTTTAAAAAAAGTAGAACAGGAAAAAAATACTCTCACCCAGTTACAAACACGTTGCTTAAATTTGCTAGTTGATGCTTTTCCCCCCGGCTGTCAGTAGCTTTCAATGGGCTGCTGAATTGCAGCCAATTCTTTCACCTGCTGGTTTAGAGTGCTTCCTCGGATTGAACAAATCCATCATTCCGTGATCTACAAGGTTCCCTTCTTTCTTCATCGCCTCTCTGGGGTAACTTTAGGTCCTTTTTGGGCCCCCAGCAGGACGAAACTGAACGCGGGAGGCAGAGCCCTGCTTCCCTAGGTCCGTCTCGCTACGACATGAAAACCGGAAGTCCCCAAGCTGTTACATTTCTAAATGTTAAATCTGACTACCTAGGTCTATTCTTCATTGTACAGTACAGGAGTAAACTTTGCAGTAAAGCTATTTGTGGGTCATCCCTACCATTAGTTGTGGTGACAATTCTGGTAGTTTCTGTCACACACACACTCAGCTGCCACTTGCATGGTCCGGTTTTGAACCAGACCACAGCCCAGGAATTGAGGACCCCTGCCCTAAATCTCCCAAGTTAAAGTGCTGTTTTTGTCCTGTAAAGCCCTTTATGGCTTGGCAGAGTTCCTGCTGGACAATTTAAATCAGTCTAACTTATCGGGTTATTTCAGGAGCAACAACTCTTAGTTTCTCACTTTTGGAAAATAAATAAAGCTGAGGCCAAGTGCTGTTTTTTCAGTGGCAGAAAACAGTCTCCCAGTGCTGTTTTGTAAAGCATTTCACCATTTTTTAAAAAAGAAAATCTTACTAATTTCTTGAGGGGGGGAGGAAGTTCCTTTTAATTGTTTCTAAGCTTTATTTGAACTTTTTATTGCTGATGTTTTACATTTTTCTACATTCTGTATATGCCTAAGAATTAATTTGGATTCTGGCAGGATATAAATACAATACATGAATAAAATATATTTTCAGTATGCATCTGGTCAAAGTAAGCCCTAAAAATAAATGGCCCCTCCATTCATTTTCTGAGGCCAGTTATTATCGCAGACTAAGTACATTCAGATAAAGGTCATTTGCAAACCACAGCAATCTTTTAGTTCCTATATTGTCTGTAAAAGTCAAGTGTCTCTAAACTGAGCTCAACTCCTGGTGAATTCATATTATAATGTAACAATGCAAGTGGTCTGCTTTCTTTTAAGACGGGCATGTCAAACTGCTGGCCCATGGGCCGGATGCGTCATGGTGAAACTGCACCCATCCACTGCCGGCAACAGGGAAAAAGTCCCAATACATCGCGCGACATCACGTGACATCGTGAGTTTGACATGCCTGTTCTAGGACAATAGTAGATCTTCCCAGTCTATTTCATTCTTTGGTTTCCTGAATTTTTCTCACCCAGATATGAACCAGATCCAATCCTGTTTAGTTTTTGTTTCAAAATCAGCCAGGATTGCACAATCAGTAAAAACAACTGTTTTTGTTTTTATCTCTAGAAAACATACTTCTAAGTGTTACTGTAAACCTACTCCATTTCTACAAGACATTGGAGACTTAGCCATAGACCAGTGTTTCTCCACCTTGACAATTTTAAGGCATGTGGACTTCAACTCCCAGAATTCCACAGCCAGCATTGCTGGCTGTGGAATTCTGGGAGTTGAAATCCACATGCCTTAAAATTGTCAAGGTTGAGAAATACTGCCATAGACCTATGTGTAAATCAGCTTTTGGTGAAGGTGAAGGCCCAAGAATGAACTCGTACGCTCTGTTTCAGTTTTTAAATTCCTTTTCTCATTGTTCACAGAGCATATAGAAATAGACTTACAAATTATAATTAAATAACTACTCATGCTCACCTTTGAAGTTGGTTTTAATAGACTCTAACCTATTGTTGAAGAAGCTAGCTTTATTATAGATGTGAAAGGAGTTGCTTTCAGCAATTCAAATCTTAGAAAAAGATTAAATTGGATCAGTGCAGTGCAAGTTTTATTTATTCAAGTAGCATGAACTTTTAAAATAGCTGGATAAAAGAAGAACTCTATCAATAAGATTTTACTTTCATTCAAGAGTCCAGAATTAAGTCAGATACAGTACTTGATTTTATGTATGAGCATATTTTCTCAATTACTTTTATAACTGGATACACTAAATACTTAAACGCCATGTAGACTGGTTTTCTTAAGGTTATAACATCTCAAGAATATCTCCACAACTAAAAGAAACAAAAAACACTAAAATTGTTATGGTTGGTTATAGAAGCAACCAGATGTTTAGTCTGGATTTGGCATGTTTATCCATCTATTGTCCTTCTCAAGGACCTCGGACATATTATTATTATTACCATATCCATAATTCTCTTAAGGGAATTATAGAGAGGCTTATAAACAATAAGCCTAGGACTGAATAGTTAATAGCAATCTGTACAGTACCCACAAGACAGATGTCATTCCTCAGTAATGGGTTTCCATAACTAGCAATCTGGCCACCATATTTTGTATCAACTGCAGCTTCCAAATTGTCTTTAAAGGCAGACCCATGCACAGCATGTTGCACTAGTCTAGTCCAGAAGTCCCCAACCTTTTGGGCACCAGGGACCATTCCATGGAGAGAGGTTTTTCCGCAGATCAGAGGGTGCATGGTTTTGTGTGCTACCTGCATCTGCAAATGGGGCTTTGCTTATTTGACCAGACTGGGTGCTGGCATGCCATGGACCAGTACTGGTTCACGGACCGGGGATTGGGGACCCCTGATCTAGTCATTACAGTTTTGAGCTACCAAACAAAGTTATTTACTTGCATGGCTGACAATACTCTTCACTTAGGGTTCCTTTATTTAAAGCATTGCCACGTAAGGAACTACATATGCACATGGTGCTAGTAAAATCCTGTTTTTCCAACACAGTTACTTTGAAGTCTGCTACAGAGTGTCTGGGGAAATTAAAATGCTCTGATGTTATTTCGTCCCTGTTTTGAGTCCCGATATCAAACTTGGGTCCATTAATTGTTTTGCATAAAGTTTATCTCTGTTTGTTCTACATAGAGGGGCATCGCTGGTGAATGAAGCATATATCACAACCCAGAAGAGCATGTGAACAGACCTCTAATTTTTGTGCTGGGCCTGTGATGATTGCTCTTTCCTGTCTTGTTGACTATGAGAACCTNGTGTGAAACTTTTGTGACGGACAATTTTGCTGAATCTCCTGTGCAAGCACTCCGGCCATTTATCCTGGACTATTCGTATGTTTTGGTTTTGTATTATCAGTAAAGGCTTTGGCAGGCAGCCACGAAGTTGCTGCCAAGTGTTCATTTGTATTTGATTGTGCTGAGCAGTTTTTCAGCCCTCGGCTGACTGGTTGGGGGGTGTGTGAGTCGGACGGGGGACAGAACATCTTGTCCGTCACCCAGACAGAACCATCGTTAACCCACGATGGACCAACAGCAGCAGCAGCAGCAGATTCAACAGCTGATGGATGCTAATCAGCTGTTGCAACAGCAAGTAGGACATTTAATGGCTCAACTTGCTTTGGCTAATGCTCCTGCTGCTCCTCCCCCCCTCCCCCTCCTCCTCCTCCTCGTTCAAGATGCCCCGTGAAGGTGCCAGACAGTTTTTCTGGGCAGACGGAGCAGTTCCTGGACTTCCTGGGACAATGCCAACTATTTATGGCGATGAGGCCGGAGGATTTTCCGGATGATCGGGCTCGGGTGGCGTTTGTGATCAGCTACCTTTCTGGCTCTGCCGCCCGATGGGCCACGCCCTTGCTGTTGCAAAACAGTCCATTACTCCTCGACTACCAGGGCTTTCTGCAACACCTGCGCATCATGTACGAAGACCCCCTTCGCGTGCAGACAGCAGCAAGGCGCATTAAGGACCTCCGCCAAGGGAAGCGCGCCTTGCAGGAATATATCGCTGAGTTCCGCCTTCTCGGCCAGGACTCAGCCTGGAATGATGCGGCGTTGATGGATGCCTTCCAGGATGGCCTCTCCGATGACCTGCAGGATGAGTTGGTCCGACTGGAGGTGCCCCAACCCTTGACGCTTTGGTGCTCCAGTGCCTGCGTATCGATGCCCGCCTTCAACGGCGACGGCCTCGTCGATCCCTGCCGGAACCACTGCCAGCAGCGACACCCCCGCGTTGCGCACCGACAGGACCCCGGACCGCCCCATGCTTTGTGGCAACGGGTGAGGAGCCCATGGAGCTCAGAGCAGCGTGACCTCACCTGACAGCCCAGGAGCGGATGCGGCGATGCCAAGGGGGATTGTGCCTCTATTGCGGAGAGGCTGGACATTTTACCGCCTCATGTCCCAGGAAGCGGAGTGGGGCGCTCAAGCCTGTTCTGGAGTCTCGGCGTGATCAGCCGGGAAACGGGCCAGGCCTGGCCTAGGGGAAGCCCTGGGTCAGGCACGTGAACATGCCCCACCGGAGTCGGCGGCTGTGGACTATGAGCCCCCTCAGCACCTGATTCTGGACACCCGGGTGTTGTTGGCCAACCGGTCGGAGGGGCTCCAGGCACATGCGCTGGTTGACTCGGGGGCCACGTCGAACTTTATGGACCAGGCCTTTGTGGCCCATTTTAAGGTCCCCCTGGTTCCAGTGGACCCTCCGTTGAGGGTCGAGACTATTGATGGGCGGGAGCTTGTGGCGGGGCCCATCAAATTTGCTACCCAGCCTTTGCGCCTCGCCATTGGGGCCCATGAGGAGGCGATTCAGTTTTATGTGACGGCGGACTTGCATTTTCCTTTAGTCCTGGGGATGGCCTGGCTTCGGACTCACGATCCTCAGGTGGCATGGTCGAGAAATGCCATCTCGTTCCTGAGCCTGCAGTGTGTTGATCACCACCGCCACACCTGTGCCGGCCAGGACGTCTCCACCCCAGCCGTCTCCGTGCCTCCTGAGCTGACGTCCTTCGCCGATGTGTTCAGGGAAAAGGAGGCGGACCGATTACCCCCGCATCGACCCTACGACTGCCCGGTGGATCTGCTGCCCAACGCACCACTGCCCGTGGGCTGCCTGTACTCCATGTCGGAGCCCGAGTTGGCCGCCCTATGGGATTTCCTGGAGAAAAACCTGGCCCGTGGGTTTATCCGGCCTTCGTCCTCCCCGCTCTCGGCCCCGGTCCTTTTCGTGAAGAAGACAACGGGGGACCTACGCCTGTGCTGCGACTACCGGCGCTTGAACGCCATCACAGTGCGGAATCGCTACCCCCTGCCGCTCATCCCCGAGCTGATGGAGCGGTTGCGGGAGGCCTCGATCTTCACCAAGCTCGATCTCCGAGGGGCCTACAACCTGGTGCACGTGCGTGAGGGGGACGAGTGGAAGACGGCGTTTGGCACACGATACAGCCACTTTGAGTATACCGTCATGCCGTTCGGGCTGACCAACGCTCCCGCGGTCTTCCAGCACCTGATGAACGACGTGTTCCAGGACATGTTGGACCGGTTCGTGGTGATCTACCTGGATGACATTTTAATCTATTCCCCGAACCAGGAGAGCCACCTCCAGCATGTCCGCCAGGTTCTGCAGCGCCTGCGGGAGAATCAATTCTATGCAAAGGTGGAGAAATGTTACTTCTTCCAGACTTCCATAGAGTTCCTCGGGCACATCATCACCCCCGAGGGCATCGTGATGGACCCACGCAAGGTGGAGGCTTTGCACAGTTGGGAACCCCCACGTCGGGTGAAGGACGTCCAGCGTCTGCTGGGGTTCGCCAACTACTACCAGACCTTCATCCCGGGCTTCGCCACTCTGACCTTGCCGCTGACCCAACTCCTTCGGAAGAAGGTCCCGTTCCAGTGGGGGCCCCCGCAGCAGCAGGCCTTCGAGGTCCTCAAGCGGGCCTTCGTCACGGAGCCGGTCCTCAGGCATCCCAATCCACAACGTCCGTTCGTGGTCGAGACGGATGCGTCCAACGTGGCGATTGGAGCAGTTCTGCTACAGGCTCCGGTGGATGGTGGCACTCTTTTTCCCTGCGCTTATTACTCCCGGAAACTCAATCCTTACGAGCGCAACTACACCATCTGGGAAAAAGAGTTGCTGGCTATCAAGGCCGCGTTCGAGGCTTGGCGGCATCACCTTGAGGGGGCCCGATACCAGGTGGAGGTGCGGATGGACCATCGGAACTTAGAGCACCTCACCACGGCCAGGAAGTTGAACCAGCAGCAGATCCGGTGGTCATTTTTCGCCCGGTTCAACTTCCACGTCACCTATGTTCCGAGCGGCCTCAACCAGAGGGCGGACGCGCTATCCCACAAGCCGGAATACTTCTGCCCCAAGGACCCCCTTCCCCCTCAGACGGTGCTGCCCGCAAAGGCCTTGGCCGCGGTCCAGGAACCGGCGGATCTGCGGGCTCAGGTGCTGGAAGCGCAGCGCCGTGATGACTGGTCGCAGCAGCGGAGAGCGGAAATTGGCCCAGCGTCCCCATGGACCTTGGAGGACGGCTTGCTGAAGCACCGGGGCTGACTGTACGTGCCTACAAGTCCGCTCCGAGCCCTCGTCATGAACCAGTGCCATGACAATCCCGCGGCGGGGCACTTTGGGTTCTTCAAGACCTTGAACCTGGTGATGCGGACTTTTTGGTGGCCTAGGGTACGGCATGACATGCACGTTTACGTGACGTCCTGTGTGACGTGCCGACAGGCCAAATCCGCATCCGGCCCACCTCCTGGACTCCTCCAACCGCTGCCGACACCGGAGAAACCGTGGGATGCCATCTCCATGGATTTCCTGACGGATCTGCCACTGTCCGCCACGTTCACAACCATCCTCGTGGTGGTGGACATGCTCACGAAGATGGCCCATTTCATCCCGTGTCGCGGACTGCCATCCGCCCGCACCACGGCCCGTCTGTTCCTGCAGCACATCTTTCGCCTCCATGGCCTGCCGGACAGGGTGGTGTTGGACCGCGGGGCCCAGTTCACGGCCCGGTTCTGGAAAAGCCTGATGGCCGCGCTGGAGGTGCAGGTGTGCCTATCGTCGGCGCACCATCCGGAGACTGACAGGGGCACAGAGAAGGTCATCGGCATCCTGGAGCAGTATCTCCGCTGTTTCGTCAATCAGCAGCAGGACAACTGGGCCGAGTACCTTCCCCTGGTGGAGTTCGCTTTCAACAACTCCCAACACACCTCCACCCAGATGACCCCGTTCCACGCCAATGTCGGATACCATCCACGGTTTTTCCCGTTGGCGATCCCAGATTCCCAGATTCCCCTGTTCCCGAGACCCAGGACTTCCTCTCAGAGCTGCAGGCGATGCAGCAACTGGTGCGACGGCAGCTGATCCGGGCGAAGGAGGACTATAAGCGGGTCGCCGACCGCTCCCGACGGGCAACGCCACCACTGGAAGTCGGAGATCGGGTTTGGCTGTCCACGAAACACCTCCCCTCGGACCGGCCGGTGAGAAAATTGGACCACCGCTTTATCGGTCCCTTCCCAGTCGAGGTGGTCATCAACCAGGTGGCCTACCGGTTGGCTCTCCCACGCTCCATGCGACTCCACCCCGTGTTTCATCGGTCCCTCCTGGTCCCTGAGGCCCCTGCGAGCCATCTCCGACGCCCGACAACGCCTGCCCCTCCGGTCGCAGCCGACGAGGACGACGCCTCGACGTACGAGGTGGACAGTATTCGGGACTCCCGTTGGCTCTCATCGCCTGGAAGGGGTATGGGCCTGGAAGGGGTATGGGCCCGAAGATTTCAGCTGGGTGGACGCGTCTTCCGTTCAGGCCCCTGACCTGGTACGGGCCTTTCACGACCAGTTTCCGTCCCGACCACATCCCGACCGTCAGACCCGGGGAAAGGGCCCTGCGGTGGGGGATAGTGTTGTGGCTCCGTCCTGTGGGTCCCTCTCATCAGAGGAGGAAGGCTCTGAACATGAAGGAGAGGAGATGGCCAGGCCTCCCTCTCCAGGACCTTCCCCTCTGGTGCAGCCTTTGGTGCCTTCCGCAGAAGAGGAGATTGGCCAGGAGCCAGGTGCTTCTGGGATTGGCCAGGAGCCCGGTGCTTCTGGGATTGGCCAGGAGCCCGGTGCTTCTGGGATCGGCCAGGAGCCAGGTGTATCGGACTCCGAAGAGGATACGTCTTGGCTGGATCCACGCCAGCGTCGGAGGGACAAGCGTGCGCAGCAGCTGAAACGCCGTGCCAGAGATTTCAGCTGAGTCACTGGACCACACCCCACTGACTATATAAGCAAGGGGTGTGTCATGTGAAACTTTTGTGACGGACAATTTTGCTGAATCTCCTGTGCAAGCACTCCGGCCATTTATCCTGGACTATTCGTATGTTTTGGTTTTGTATTATCAGTAAAGGCTTTGGCAGGCAGCCACGAAGTTGCTGCCAAGTGTTCATTTGTATTTGATTGTGCTGAGCAGTTTTTCTGCCCTCGGCTGACTGGTTGGGGGGGTGTGAGTCGGACGGGGGACAGAACACAGAAATATGAGGCTGCCAGCCAATACCAGAGAAGATAAAGCTTTATTGCCCAATATGGGTTGTAGCTTATTAAGATGCTTAAATGGTTCTGCCATCATAGATTAACCTCCTCCTACAACAGCAACTTACAGTACGCTACAATTTTAATAGATACATGAATGACCCATATCTGAGTTAGCTTACTGACCTCCAAACAATGAGATCAAAGCAATTGTCAAAATTTATTTTTTCCCTAAATTCTATTATGCATTTTTCAGGAGCAGTCCATTTCACAACTCCAAAGTTTTAGAACTACTGTTGCTCCCCAGTACATCAAAAATGCAGGTAAAAGTGAAGTTCAGATATCTCATCCAGCAATCAGAGTGATCTGTGATTAGATCAGATTGGATACGATCGGATCAGATCAGATCAGATCAGATCAGATTAGATTAGATTAGATTAATGCTAGGCACAAACAACCAGACCCACACATAAAGAGTTCAAATTAGCTACTTTATTGTTCAATGTCTATTTCATAGCAATCTTCCCACGCTGGCAGTTTGCACCTGGGCCAGACAAGATAAGGTTCAATGGCATTCAAGGGGGGCAGGGAACTTGCCCCCTATATACATACTCCAGACTAATTCCCTGATTATTTGTTTTCCTATCTCTCCCCAACGATTTAGATTAGATTAGGATTAGGATTAGGATTAGGATTAGGATTAGGATTAGGATTAGGATTAGGATTAGGATTAGGATTAGATTGTTATTGCAGGTGATGGAAGGAGCAGCAGCAGCCAGGACTACATCAGTACCTGAAATACTATTGATTTCTTGGAAACCATTGAATGTTTAAAAATTAAAAATAAAAAGCATATTAGAGCCAAGGCATCTATTTACTTACAGAAGTAAGTAAACAATATTATTCCAAAGTGGGAGATCTAAAGTTGCCCCTTCCCAAAGAGCTCAAATAACCTAGCTGATCTACTATAGTGTTTACACCTAACAAAAATAGAAAATTAGACTAATTGGGCACAAGGATTCAGTTTCTGGCAGTTGAAACAAGACTTTTGTTTTGCTTCATGGTAAAACAAAGAACATTTTTACTTATCCAACTCTTAACAGACCTCATGTGATCTCTTCCCTATCTGCAACCATTCTACAGTACTTGTGTAAATCATTGCAGATATTAAATACAACACCAGCCAGCAAGCCACATAAACAAGATGATGGCTCTGCTTCAAGGGACAAGTGCATTCTTATGTCTGATAGAGGTAGCAACTGTGAAATAGATGGTTATGATTTTGAATTAGTTGGGTGCAAGGGCATAACAAATTTCTTCATGTGTCAGAAACAATGTTCCAACAAACAGTTATTTGCCTATTGCTGCTATTATCAATCTGTGAAAATGCACATCAATCTTTCTTCAGAACGATTATATACATTTTAGGACAAGACATAACTTTAAGGATATTTAATATGAAGGAGATTTAATTTAATCACCCTTTTGAATTGAATATTTGACTTAAATCTTTGAATCAGTTCAAGGTGCTGAAACAAATCAAGCACCCTCAAATCACAGAGTTGAAGAGGACTATACAAATGAAGGAGTCCAACCCATGTTCAGTTCAGTTATCCAAATTAAAAGACACAGCTGTCTAGGATTGGTTGAACATATACAGTTATATAAATTGAATAAATAAATATTCAATGATAAGGAACATATCTGGTACTTCAGTGAGAATCCTCCTTCTTACATCTATTATTCCATATGGTATACTTTGCCTTTTTTGCAGGAATTTAAAATTACCTTCTATTTCAAAAGTATTGTTTGCAGATTTTGGGAATACATAATGTAATATTTTCCATTTGCCCTTTAAAATATAGATTAATTAGAATCACCCATGATGCAGATTATGGAGTATAACCCTGCCATTTGGCTAAAGGAGCATATTTCATTAACAGATAGCAAATGATTAGTTAGCTATGTTGGAGGGAAGGAGGGGGGAGGGAATGAAGGAGGGAGGGAGGGAGGGAGGGAAGGAGGAAGGAAGGAAGGAAGGAAGGAAGGAAGGAAGGAAGGAAGGAAGGAAGGAAAGAAAGAAAGAAAGAAAGAAAGAAAGAAAGAAAGAAAGAAAGAAAGAAAGAAAGAAAGAAAGAAAGAAAGAAAGAAAGAAAGAAAATGCTACTGTGTTTTCTTGGCAGGATTAGGTATAAGTATTTCTGGAATTGTCTACCTTATGTGGGTATATAATTTGGGTCTCTTTGAGGATGGTATGAGGAAGAACTATTTTGTGTTCCTTCCATGGGCTAATCCTACAGAAAGTCAAATGTTATTTGTTTATTCAATTTGTATAGCCTTCCATCTCACATATGTGAATCTGGCCTTATGTAACAAAGTTAAAAACATTAAAAAATACAAAAACAAAACAACCACAAAGTAACCACAAAAACAGTAAAACAATTAAAAAATGATTAAAATATAAAAGCATAAACAGCAGAAGAGCACAATCAATTCATGTACAATCAGTGGTGGGATTCAGCTGGTTCGCACCACTTTGGCAGAACTGGTAGCTAATTTTTTGTTGCCCAGAATGGACTTCCAGAAGCAGCATCCACACAGAGAACTGGTTGTTCACATATTTGAATCCCACCACTGTGTACAATATAATATAATATAACCCATTTCCAGGTTGCACACTACTGTATCTGCTCCCAGATCCCCAGACCAGATGGTAAAAGCTTCAGGCCCTCCTGGAAGACCAGCAAGATCAGGGCCAATCTGACATCAAGAGGAACGATGTTCCTGAGGGAGAGTGTGTGTGTGTGTATGTGTGTGTGTGTGTGTGTGTGTGTGTGTGTGTGTGAGAGAGAGAGAGAGAGAGAGAGAGAGAGAGAGAGAGAGAGAGAGAGAGAGAGAGAGAGAGAGAGAGAGAGAGAGAGAATGGCACCTGCAAAATGCTCTTCCTGCTGGAGCTGATGGGATGGTAGATGTAATTGGGGAGAGGCAATCCCTCAAATAACACAGTCCCATGCCATGAAAAGTTAGAAAATTGAGTTCAAGGCCTTCTGATATAGCACCTTGGAGATGGTGTAGTGAACCTTCCCCATGATTACATTTTAGATACAGTGGATCAGGCTAGATTCCATCAAATCACATTTTAATCATACATTTTGGAATCAGCAGAGTACCCATCCCTTTCTTTTAAAGGCTCTCACCCTTAGTTGAGATTAATGGAGTTGGGGATAACAATTTAAAGCACTGTAGTTATTTCTCAATCTATGCTGTCGGAAAGGTAAAATCACTTTGTCCATCTTCAGAACTATTTTAAACAAAACACAGAGTGACATTTAAATGGAAATAATTGTGTACCTTTTAGAACCAGGAACTTTCCCAGAATTATTCTATGGCATTATATAAGCGAACGAGCTGAATTTTGCAGATTGACAAGCAAGCAACTCTTTTATTTTACTCTGAGTGTCATGGAAGAAGGATGAAGTGCTATCTGACTCTCATCGAGCCACAGGCAAGATGTGGGATTTTACCACAGCAACTGGGGAATAATGAGAAACCACAATAATTATCTCACAATTATTACTCATTTCCAATTCCAAGCGTTTTTCCCCCCTAGAGCTGAAGAGCAGCAGGATGGTAGAAAGGCTTGAAAAACTCTCACGAGGACACTCAGATACACAAAAAAAGCAGATAAAATTCAGTGTGCAAAATGAATATATCAGGGTGTGGAATTAACCTCCTCCCTAGAGTTCTGGCATAGTGCTGGGCACTGAATAAATGACTGCATACAAAGAAATACTAAGAGTCCACTAGAGGACTTTCAGATAAGAATATTAAGGTACAATTAGAATTGTTGAACTGAGGATAAAATAAGCATCTTCTTCTCCTCCTTCTCCTTTTCCCCTGTCATCAACCTGTCTCAGAGATGTATTATACTACAGATCCCATTATCCTTAACCAGGGCATGTAATAAATCTCTTGGGCAACAGGTAGAAATGCTGTTTCAAAAATTATCTCAACTCCTGGGAAGATGGATTGCAGTGTTCCTGTGGGCAGGGTCATAACATCCATATGAAACAGCTTAGAGAGATCACAAATAGTGAAGCTTTGAAGTCAGTAGAGGCAGACAAGTGCATGATTCTTCATGCTCCTATATGAATGCTAATCCTGAAAAATCAAAGCAATGCTTTCAGGTGCGGCCTCTTCTATAAAGGTACATTTGCTTGTTATTGCTAAGGTGGTACTTTTATTCTACAGAACAGATGCAGTTCTGGAGGTTTTGTCTGACTGGGGAATTCTGTTTCATAAGCAGATTGCAAAATAAATTGTAAGAACTTCATAGTATTTCTAATTATTCCACCAACTTTCTCATTGCTCTGGAATTATTCCATCAACTTTCTCATTGCTCTTGTAATATACTATGTGTACTACTATCTTTAGAAACAATTTGGAAGTTTTTGCTTCAAACATATAGTGAATATCCTGGCTCATGCATAGTTCTATAATGGTAGAAAAATTAACAGGTTTTACCTGAGTTGAAAATGGGGTGATGGAAAAAATTGCAGTTCTTGAAAAATTGGAGAAAATGGAAAAATGCCTTCCTAGAAAAAAAATATATTATATTCTGCTTTTTCTTCCAATGTTTTGCTGGTCTATGATTTTATAAGAGCAGTGGTGGATATTAGGTGGATATTATAAGCAGACATAATTTAAGATCATTTCTTAAATCATTGCCCATAAAGTAACTTTAATATTTTTCTTTTTTAAATGGAATAGAGCATAACAGAGGGCTTGTTTCTGTCACAATAAAGAAAGTGAAAGGAGATGGTGACTTCTACCTCCAACTTTATTTTGTCCATTAAAATAATAAATATACAGCATAATAAGCTTGTGTATTAAGAAGTGCTGCTGAATTCAGGTAAGTGGGTATTACCTAAAAGAGATTCTGCTTATGTTAGAAGCCAGGCAACCATGAAATTTCTTGAATCCCTTTTGTCTACTCAAATATTAGAAGCAATCATCCATGTGTTGATTTAATGCCTATTTAATATGAAATAAAAGCTTTGTTTTAACCTTGTACATTTCATGATAGAGTTATCATTGTGTGACCATTATCATCATCCTTATCCTTATGTGGTCCAATATCCATAGGATAACAATATTCAGCGAATTTATGGAAAAGAAGTATGTTTCTGTGTTCCTGGTCTTTGTAAGTTCAGAACAGAGATGCAGTTAATCTTTCTTTGGGTTATTAACAGGAACTTTGGGGAAAAAAACTCAGGAAGACAATTTTTGAGAGAGGTAACTTCAGAAGGACAATCAGTTGAAGGAATATAGCCCCAGTTCTTTATCTCAATCATTTGCTGAACTTTATTTCTCTTAAGTAAAAGCTGTTACTTGGTTCCCACCTTTCCAAATTACAGTATAATTATTCTATTATGAACTTATTTGATTTTTCTATCCATAAGATAGCTATTAAGTTCTTATGCCTACTATGATCTCTGGCACTAGCCTTGCAAATCAATAATAAAATGGAAGTGATTTTATCTTAGCCTAGAGTTATCTTAGCCCCCAGGTCCTCAAAATCCAAACTCAGCAGAGGAACTGAGAACATTGACTTATCATGTAGACCATCTTTTTTTTTATTTTCCACTGAATCTATATTGATACAATCACTTCTGTTCGCACCCAAATGAAAAATATAAGTGCTCAAGTGGCTGAATGGCTCACATTCGTTTTTTTGAATGATGATATTCTGAGCAAAGTAAGCGATCAGAATCAAAATCTATACCCAGTATCTATTTAATAGTGCTAAAAGAACTTTCTTCCTGAGTTCTAAATGTTATTCAGAAAGCTCTTGTGAACGCAACCTGATAATGAGATGCTAATATGGATGAAGTCATGTATTCAGTAACTTCTAGCAACTTGCTCTAACAACAAACCCACTTTTATTTTAAAAATAGCATCCAAAATAACTTTCCCAAATGGAAATTCAATGGCACAAAAGAAAGCACAAGGACCTTTGTCTAACTCTGCTGTGCTAATTTTGGATTACTAAAGAATCTGCTTAAGAGGAAGTTAATGTTGTGACCTGTGTGGTAAAACAATCACTTTTCAAGAACTTGATAAAAGCTGCCCCGACAACATATTCAAAATAATTGCTTGGTGATTAATATTCAGTGGTATTTAAATTGCACAGAAATATTTCCTCAGATGAGCATCTGAATATTGCTTTATTCACAGCATCATTGTCTTTTAACGTTCATCCTATCTTTTAGAAGGCAGCGGAAATATCAAGAATTTCACTTTGACCTTTGTATTTCCCTTTTCTTATCTTAGGTTATTTCATGCAAGGTTATAGTTTGTAATGGTTCATTGTTTACAGATTTATTACAGAGGAAGACGTTAATAATTTCTGCTTAGCAACAGCAGAAGACACGTATGAGGATCATTTTGCTAATTCTCAAATGGATATTGCCAACATATAAGTGCCTAAATTCAGAGATATGTTACGTTAGCCAAGGAAAATGGCTTTAAATGGATTTTCAAAATAGCAAGTAGACCTGAGAAAAGTAAAGTATACATTCTCAGCAAATTCTTCATCCTGGACTTCATCACATTTTTTTTGTTTTCATTTGATTTATAGGCAACAGGAACACAGACCTGCGAAATTAAGTCTAGGAGACAACTAGTATAATTTATCAATTAATTTAAGAAATTAATGCTTTCCTCCCTGCTATAATATCTGTTATTCCATTAGTGAAATAATTTTTCCCATCATGTTTGATAAAATCCCTTTCATGACCTTGACGTATAATAAAATCTTCTTCATGACCCTATTCCTTTAAAACATTTAAAAAACTCTAATACAGCGGTTCTCAACCTGTGGGTCGCAACCCCTTTGGGGGTCGACCCCTTTCACAGGGGTCGTCTAAGACCATCGGAAAACACATATTTCCGATGGTCTTAGGAACCGAGACACCGCTCCTCTATCCGTCTCCGCACAGCTTCGAGCTGGGGGCTGTTGCAGCGCCAGATTCATTTCCGTCGAGCATCTCTTAAGGGAGGCTGCGCTGCTTCGCGGCCCTTTCCACAGAGGAGGCTGAACTAAGCTCTGCTGGTGCTGTCGCCCTCTTGGCTCTCTCTGTCTCTCCCTCTCCCCGCCTGGGCGCTTCTCCAACCAGGCTGGGCGGAGCCGATGGAGCGGCCTTCCTGCCCCCCCTGCCCGGCCAGCTGGAGCCGGGCAGGCCGGCGACCTTCGGAAGTGAGGCAAGGACAGGCGAGGTGCGCTGAGCCCCAGGCACGGCGGGTGAGTGGGCAGCGTCAGTGAGAGCCCACTGGAGAGCCCTTAGGGTTGAGGGTCACCACAACGTGAGGAACTGTATTAAAGGGTCGTGGCATTAGGAAGGTTGAGAACCACTGCTCTATTAGGTATTTCAGCACTCCTGATCAATTAGCTAAAACTGACCATCTATTCTTGCAGTTAAAAGTCTTCAGTATGCTTCAATCAGTGCACTGAGATTCAATTCCAAAGTCTCATGATGCCCTATGATTCCTTCCTTTAATAAATCTCTTTTATTTGTTCTTTATAGTTCTACTTAAATAGACATTGTCTGCATTTAATCATAGCAAACATATGAATGAAGTGCATATTTGAACTTGTAATCTTCACTACACATGCCATGGCAATTAAAAATGACATGCAAGAGAAATTCAATTTTAGAGAATTAAATGTCAATAAATATTTATATGTGATTAAAGTAAAAAGATATCCTTTGCCAGAATTAAACCTGATAGATAAATTATACCTTCATCTGGATTTTACTTTTTATTCAAAATAACTTCTCTTTAAAAAATCAAAAATGTGTTAAGATGACTTATGTAGAAAGGATTGGATTGACAGCAAGTATACAGCTGTGTTTGCTTATTTACTTGACTGATTGATTGAGTGGAATCAATCTTCTTTGGAAGCTGACAATGTAAGAAGTTTTAACTTCAAGCAGGAGGTTATAAGAGTAAAGGTAGCATACAGCCACTTACAAATATGCATCCTAAAATTCACCGAAAGAATTTAGGCTTGGTCTTGAAAACAAATGCTAAAACAATTAAGGGAGGAGTTTCATAAATAAAAAACTCATCTTCAGAAAGAAGAAAAAAATGAGAAAGAAACTAAAATAACCACACTATGATTTTGTTTGGCATAGGATGTAATAAGCAAAAACTCTTGGTGGGCTTTCAAGATTCTGTGATTTTACCTTACAATATAGCAGTCCTTGGTTAATAAGGGCAGTTGGAACCAGAATTGCTTTTGCTAAATGACATGGTTATAAAGTGCAATATCACCTGATCATGAGGCTTAGCAACAGCAGTTCCAGTTGGCATCATTCAGCAAGGAGCACATGGGTCATTAAGCGAGTTTCCCCTTTGACTTCGTTTGTTGGAATCATAATCACATGACCACAGGATAGTGGGGTGTTGGAACTCTGAGAACCAGTTTTAAGCCCCCCTCATTCAGCATTGTGGCAGGTTTGAATGGTCACTGAATGAAATGATATAAGCCAAGGATTACTTGTAATATAGAACTTTCCTGGGACCCCTACCGCTGCATCTGTTTCTTGACCTTGCCTACCTTGAAGGGGTCCTTGTAACATATATTATTTAATAACCATAGCTGCTATTTTTGATCATGGCCTTCTGATTTTATCTCTAACTATAGGGAAAAGTGGATGATGATGATGATGATGATGATGATGATAATGATGATGATGATGATGATGATGATGATGACGACGACGATGACCAAAACAACAACAACAACAATAATAATGTAGTGTTTCTCATTCTTGGAAGTTTTAAGATGTATGAACTTCAACTTCCAGAATTCCCTGGCCAGCATATACCCAATCCACACATTTTAAGTTTGCAACGTTTTGAGACACATGTGAGAAGCAGAGAACAAGCGGGCTAGACAAAAATGGGGGCAAAGCTTGTCACCAGAAGGAAGTTCACAGGCCAGTCTATGATCACATGGGAAAGGTCAAGCAGATGCTGCTCTTGGCATATATTCCCTTCTTCCTACCATTATTCTCATCTGCTTACTTTTTTAGCTGTTCAGAGCAAGAGAGCTCCCTTGGCAGATAAGATGACCTTGTCACTCACCTCTCTGAGAGATGTGAGCCTTAACTGCTCTTTCTCACTTAATTACAACCCAACCAGCCTTCAGCCTTTCCCCTCTCAATTTCTGCAAGCGTTTGGGACAAAGACAGCCAATTTTCAGGTGAAAACTCTACAGAATTGTTTCATTCTTTCCTGGTACTAAGAGTTTAAATATTCACTTAGGCTACTTCTGGGGACTTTAACTTTCTCCTTTTCTCCTCCTCATTTTTCTCTTTCTCTATATCAATCCAGCGACTGCTGGGAGGGGATCGAAAAAAATCAAGATAGCAGCCACAACATGATCAAAGCTCTGTCCATTTTTATGTGCAATCTATATGGAAAATAGGTGGGGTTTCAACTACCATTACAGCCATTATCTAGTCTTTTTTGACCTCCCCGCCCCCACCCCACAGACATCCCTGCTATCTGTATTATTTATATCTGTAATTGTTGATGGAAGGGAAGAGCTTTGGATCAATTCTCAATTTTCTAAAGATTTCTGAGCTTCTTCTGTGTTGGGCTTTGAAAATGAGCAGGTAAATACCATTTTAAAGAATTCATACGTGAATGAGAACACTGTGATGGAAGATTGAGCACCAAATATTAACAAAATATGCAAAACTTCATTCATCTCATTAAGGTTTATAATGATGTATTAAATATAAAAGGAAAAGAAATTTCCTCTTATTTAATTAAATTTAATTAATTTAATTTAATTAAAACAGGCTTTAATTCAGTGTTACTTTTTTCTATTTTTTTTTTAAAAAAAACAATAATTGGTACTCCAGTCTTTATATATAAAAACTTCCGGAATACCCTTCACATTTAGTCTAATATGTGAATCAGATTGACTTGTGTATTGCCAAAGGATAAATCTCTGCTCATTCATTTTTCAAAAGAAAACTAATGACACGTTTTTTGGAATAATTGCAGAAAATGATTGTCAAAAGCTCAAAATGTAATTACAAAAAAAGTTTAATGCAATTGGGGTTTTAAAGGGGAAAAAAGCCTGTCCATGACCATTTGCTGAAAGATTTTGGTAAATGTAAATATCTCTGATTTCTTTCCTTTGACTTTTCCTCAGAGCTTAAATATGAATTTATTCATTACACTAGAATAGAGTTAGAATTATTTTACATAATTATATGATTTATTGTCTCTAATAATCCTATTGAGTCCAAATGCTTTCTTTAACAAAGAGTAGTATGATTAATAGTAATTGGAATATGTTAACAATGATGTGTGACTTTAGAATCTGAAGCTCAACATGCTGATAATGGTTCAGCAATATTAATGGACTTTTAATGGCAAATAGCAAATCTTATCCTGAGAAAAGGGAAACAGAATTATAGACTTTATTAATGTGAAATGATTGTGAAAATGGGAGCAAAATCATGCCTTCACTTCTTTTCTATGGCTAGTTATCTATAGCCATGATCCTTATAAATAAACAGCAGATAACCATCCCTGATCAGTTTTGTACCAAGCCTAAATCTTATCAAGTAGAGGTATACAGCCTGGGTTTCTATCCAATCAGACCAAGATGGAAAGAGAGAGGGTTGCAGTGTTTTCAAGTCTTAGTCAGATCACCTTGGAAATAAGATACAATAATTGACATTCCAAAAGAGGTCAGGATCTGCATAAAAGGATGCTAATGCATATGTATAGTTGCAAACAAAAGAGTTAAAACTGAAGCCTGCTTCATCTTACCATAATATAGGACTGCAAGAGCTGGACTACAAAAATGTCCAGGTGTCCACTAGATTGGAGGAAAGGGTTCAAATTTTCTAATTCTTTCTGCTGGCCCATAGACGTCATTTGGATTTTTGCAACCCAAGTCCAGTAGCCCTACCATAATGGTAAGACTACTAACTAGGTCACTCTTGTGCCACTGAGAGTCCAGAATTTTAGCTAAATAGCTAAAACTGGGTTTGGTTTGATGGGGAGCTAAGTAGAAGCAGCAATCTTGATGGAGGATCAAATAGAAGTCAGCACTTAAAAATGAAGCCATGAATGAATTGAAGAAGATTTTAAAAAGGAAAGATATGTACCTTTTGTCAAAGTATGGATTGGGGCATGTAAAAAAAAAAAGTCCCATGTTTGTAATAAGAAATATGCCTGTCTTTTGTGTGCTACGATTTTATAAATAGATATGTAATGGAAAATGGTATTATTTTGGAAATGTACTGTTCAGTCAACCTTATATTATTAAATGCAGCTGGTTTTCTGTAATTAAAAAGCACTGCTTTGTTTTGTAGTTGTTGGGAAATGGTCATCAGTCTTATTCCTTTCTCAGAGTCCAGTTATAAATTGTATTTAAACTACAAAACTTATTCTAGATATTGCAAAGCTCTTGTCTGGATTATCTCCATTTCATTTCTAATTCTTTATTCATTGCTGCTGTCTGCAGATAATAACATTTATATGTTGTGGAACATTAGTAATTCAGTCAGACAAATCATCTTTATCTGTGCAACCAAATATGCATATGATTTGGCAAAAAGATGATAACTGGCTGTCCTTTTCCCTGATATCTCAGAGAGTGCACATGGCATTTTAACTTGGTTCTTTCAGTATGTCACAAGGTTATTTTGTCAACAGAGGAAAGGGAAAAAGAAAGATGCAGTCAGCCATCTTAACATGCATTCTATGAGACATAAAAAACCGGTAATTGCTAATATTCTCTTCATCTCTTGGCAGGTTTATACCGATATCTCTGGATAAAGAAAGCTGATGG
This sequence comes from Protobothrops mucrosquamatus, assembly GCF_001527695.2. Taxonomy (NCBI): domain Eukaryota; kingdom Metazoa; phylum Chordata; class Lepidosauria; order Squamata; family Viperidae; genus Protobothrops; species Protobothrops mucrosquamatus. The sequence goes on from NW_015387105.1 coordinate 69,827, forward strand.
CAAAGTGATGTGGACACTCTTATCAACAAAGAATGTAAACATAATCCAACTGAAAGGGAGCATTCTGTACAATGACAAAGGAAAAGCAATATTTTTTCTCAATACAATCAATAGGATTAAAATATTTAACCTGCTCTCCGTTTCTTACTTTGTATTACAAAATTGGATCTCTTGCCAATAGTTTGTTAGAAGATACATTGGATTGCTTTTGTTACAGTAGGGATTTAGAATGAAAAAAAATATGATTTTATCTGACCAAGCAGCATCCCCAGTAAGGGAAAGAGATGCAAAAGTTTTCTGAATAAAAGAACAAAGGCACAGCTAAAATAAAATAATAAAATGTATTTAATACTTATCCAGAAACATAAGAAGCATGCAATTTCAAATAGCTAAATGCACAGTTTTTCTTCAAGCTAATTGCCAGAGCAGCGGGTTATGGTCTGCATTGTACCAGAACACGTAATCCAAACCCTTTCTCAAAATCAAGAGTTCTCCTCAGCACCCCAACTAACTCTCAAATTTTCTGAACTCAAAACTCCCCAAATCAAAGAATTTCCAAGGTTTCTTTTTTCTTTCTATGACCCTGTAATCCCTTTTATCAGGATGAAGCAGGACAACTGAGTGGAGCTGAGCGTTTAGTGGCTGGATGCCCTTTCTGATGCCTATGCTGAGTTCACAGCAGATATATTCTCTTTGCACACTGATAGAGAAACATCTGTTGCTGTCTAGGATTGAACTTTCAACCTTCCAAGTGGGAGGCGAGCTTCTTCTTCTTTTTTTTAAAATATATTTTATTAGATTTTATATGGTAGGGAAAAAGGGGGTCGGTGTGGGTACAGGAAAATCGGGATAAAGGGGACAGGGTGTGGGTAACTACAGTAAATACGTAATTCAGTGAACAAGCTGTCGTTCGGGTCTTCATATTGAGTATTATTGTTTATATAATACTAGACATTTATAAAAATAAATCGGTATAGTTACAACTGACATTTGATAAAACAGTAATATTCCTTTAAATAATTAACATATTTAATAGCATAAGAACTATTTCCAATCATCAACCTTAATACTTAATATAATAAAGCTCTAAAATCTCTTCTTATTCTAACGTGTTTCAACCCACTGATAAAATTTTCCCCAGGTTTTATAAAAGATTGAATCTTCTTTCTCCTTCATCTCTAACGTTAATCTGTCCATTTCTGCACAATCTAGGATTTTCAAAATTATAATCTGGTCTGATGNTCTTGCAGCTGTTAATACATGTAATATTAAATAATCATTTTCTTTGCCATAATTAGGTCTTAATATACCTAACAGGAACAGTTCTGGTTTAAATTCTATCTGGATTTTCATCATCTTTTCTAACCATCTATGAATCTTAGACCAATATTTTTTTGCAATAGAACATGTCCACCAGGCATGATAATAAGTACCCGGTTTTGCTTACATTTCCAACATGTATCCGATAAATTTTTAAACATTTTCGCTAAGCGAACTGGTGTCATATGCCATCTATAAAATGCTTCTTCACCTCTAGGTTATGGAGAGAGTTGGGGCCCGTAATTCAGCCTCCCATCTTTCTAAAGAACTTCTGGAGACTACCCAGAAATATTTTGACATTACCAGAAGGAGCACAGGAAATAATTTAAGGATCAATTTTTGCTTTGGTAGGGCCAAGGATTAGGATGGCAGCAAATACCTTAAAGACAAATCTCTTCCAACCCCATCCATAAAACCATCCAAACGTGAAAAAGTTATTTTTCTGAAATTTGAAAAGATCATTAAATGTGTCCTATGTCTTCTCAGAGAGTTAGAGGACTGCATGCAGACTGTGGGTTGCCTGCACTTGCTCCTTAGGATTTACTGAATCATATTATTATTCATGAAACTGTGTAGGTGACAATATTAATACCATCCAGACTCCATTACAATCTTCTGCAACCTTCCTTTGATATAATATGTAGTTTGAATTTGTCAGAGCATGCACAGTCTTATTGATCTGAGATAATCCAGGAGTAAATACAGTAAACAGTAGTCTATATTAAATGGCGGTTTATCATACACTATCTACAATATACACCAGGAACAATATACATACCAATTACATGTGGTAATACAGTAAAATCCAACATACAGCAATTACAGCAGGAAAGGACGAGAGAGAGAGACACTCCAGCAAAAGCATTTTATACTCAGGCTCTTAAAGGGACACAGACTCCTGCTGAGTCATTCCTATCATTGCATCAACCACTTTATTTTACATTATATCATTACATAAGCTGTTTAGCTATTAAATTATTACCTTGACAGAGTTCCATGGGGAAAGGATTGCTTAAGTAGTGGACATAGAAAAACAAGAAGACTTGTATTGAAATATGAAGAAATATAGTTTTAAACCAAAGGAAAATGTCCTTCATTTTCCTCATCTCTTCCAGTTATTTTATGGCTTAATTTTCCTTATTCCTTTTCTGTGTTTTGCATAGCTTACTCCAAAAGAGAATAATATGATGGATATGTAGACCTAAGCTCTGCCTACTAGGCTGTACAGTTAAGTATGTATTGAAGGCTGAATTGCACACACAACTCATGCATAAAATGTGTATAAGTTATCTTGCAAAGAAAACTCTATTATGTAGCATATGCATTGCAATAAAGAGTTCTTTACAACGGGGTCCCCAACCTGTGGGCCACGGCCCAATAGTTAGCCATGGCCTGCTGGCCACCGGGCAGCACAGTGCACATGTATGTGCGCATGCACTCCCTCACTTGTGCTAATGCCGCAACCACGGTGCACAAAAACAGGCTGCTGCTGCTTCTCAGGACAAGAAAACAGGATGCCGCCACCGCGCCTCAGGGCACAAAAACAGGCCGTGCTGCAAGACACAAAAGTGGACACCGCCATGCCACAGGGTGCAGAAATGGGGTGCCGCCGCACCACGGGGCTCAAAAAGAGGCCACCGCCACCCTGCAAGGTGCAAAAACAGACGGCTCCATGCTGCGGTGTGCAGAAACAAGGCGCTGCGCCACACAAGAATGAGGCAGGGATAGTGAGTATCACGTGGGTGCTAGCTCTGCCCCATTTGCTGCGCACATGTGCTCATGGCCCCATGCGCACGTGTGCGCATGCACGCATGTAAAATGCTTCCACCTCCCTTTTCCTCCAGTTCGCCAACCGACAAAGGTTGGTGACCTCTGCTTTAGAACAACCTGCACAACAAGTTGATCACTTGAATACTTTCAGCACCTATTCAGTCTCTGCTGAATATGAATATCCATGTGATCTATTATTCTGGATAGTAATAATATTCCTAAATCGTTATCTTAATTTGTGAAGGGAATTAGTTACATCTGGTGAGTTAATCTGTTCCTTTAAATAGCCTGTTCAGGGATGACTGGAATGAAAGAAAAAGAGGGGAAATGATGCTAGTTCAGTCTTTCATGGGAAGATCAGGATGGAAATGCACTGAACATTTTTCAAAAAAAAAAAAAAAACCTCAGATGCTCGCTGAGTTGCTCTTTGATCTGCTTCTCCTCCAGGCACTGTGTTCAAGTCATTAGCTTCTGAATGGCCTGTTTTTCAACCTCACATGGATCTAAAGTTAAACCCCCTGACCTGATCAGATATACTTGCAAAAACTTCTCTTCTTTGACAACATGCACTAACCCTTGTGATCAGAAGGACATTCCAGTGCTAGAATAAGAGGTAGCCAATGCAAGAAAGTGATGGGGAGTAGGGGAATCCTGCTGTCTATTGCAAGTATGATTTTATTTCTTTTCTTAGTTCCTTATACTTCTGAATGGGCTTAGTTTTGATATTTAAGAGGTAGTAACATCTCAGTCAGATAAAAACCTTAGGCAGGCAACTGTACCAAAGACGTGTGAATTTAAAAACTGAAATACACACAGTCCTCCACTTATAGCAGTTCGTTTAGTAACTGTTTAAAGTTACAACAGCCCTGAAGAAAATGATTTATGACCATTTTTCACACTTACAACCATTGCAACATCCCAATGGTCACGTGATCAAAATTCAGATGCTTGGCAACTGGGATGTATTTATGACAGTTGCAGTATCCCAGGATCATGTGATCCTTTTGCAACCTTCTGACAAGCAAAGTCAATGGGAAAGCCAGAATCACTTAACAACCATGTTACTAACCTAACAACTGCATGATTCACTTAACTGTGGCAAGAAAGGTCATAAAATGGGGCAAAATTCTCTTTAAAAATGTCTCATTTAGCAACAGAAAATTTGGGCTCAATTGTGATTGTAATAATTTAGGTGTTGGTAACCAAAAGGAAATTTTCTGTAATTATGCTCACTGCCTGAATGCCATCCTTGGCAATTGGGTCACACTTTCTATGTGAAGATGTTTGTTTGCCTCAGCATTTGGTTGATAAACTAAAATTGCGAGATCTCCCTTCCATTTAATATTTGCACATTTTCTTTTCCTTCCAAGAGAACATTCAGAGCAGCCCACAGCATTCCATAATACAACCAGCTGCCTTAATGTTTAAAATACACAGTGCAAGTGCACCCATCCTTGAACCAGAATAAAACTGCCTCCGCACAACTTGTCTCCTCCCATTTGTTTATCAAAGCCTTCATACCTTGGTGTGCAAAACACACAATATACAGTACATATACAGTACACAGAAAAGCATCCAAACTAACATTTTTCCCTGGTTCACTTGAGCACAGAAAACCGCTTATCTTCTTTGGAAAAAAAGAACGACCTCTCCACACATTTTCAAATTACATCAGTTCCTTGCCAATCGTCGCTTTTGCCAGCCTATACCTTAATGTCTGCTTGGTATCAAACACAAATACTAATGCTTTACAACCAATAAATAAACAGCGGCAATAATTATAAGGCCTGGTGGGAATTTAGGAGATTGATTGCTACTTTACAACACCGATCTGCACTCTAACAGGTGTTTTATTAGACCACCCGTGAAGCTTTCAGAAGCAAGCACCTGGAACGTTCTCCAACATTTAATGCTATTTCAGAGCTTTCTTCCAAAATCACTCAAAACATTGGGATTACCATGCAGCATACTGATGGATTGGACAGAGAGTGGCATGTAATTATTTTGCCTAGTAAGAGGTCTGTCTTCCTTCTAAAGGTTTTTCAGCTAACAATTAAAATGGAAATGGAACCAGCAAAGCAGAGCCATGTGATTTGACTTTTCTCAGCAGATGGCTGATTCATGAAGCATTTAGCCAAAACTTAACTCTACTGCACAGTGAATGGGGTGACTTTGTTCTTGTCTCCTCATTCTTGAATCTGAAAATGTAGCACCATTTGGAAAGGTACCCAGTGGAATGGATCTGTATAAGGAAGTATATATTAGGGAAGGTACCGGTATGTTGTTTCTTTTGTGTTCTGAGCTTACTGGTATATTTGCCAGATCTTTTGCCTGGAGCTTATTTTCACCCTGTCCAAAGAATCTTGTAGTTTCCCAATGTAGTTAATATTTGATTGATATTCTTGGCAATTTTTATGTTTCAGGCTGTGCTAAACAATGACTGATTAAATGTTTGCCCTGGTATGTTAGAAGTTCCATCATCTAAAGAGCTACATTTAGCAGTCTATAGATGGTGGGCCTTTTCTGAGGTGGTGCCTACATTCTGGAAACTTCTTCTCCCTGAGGTGAAGTTGGCCTCATCTCTTTTGAGTTCCAAAGGTCCCTTCAAGAAAGGAGTTTCCAAAGGCCTGGGGACACCAGGGGACATGTAAGCTGGTCAGGTGGCTGCACTATTATCAATATCCCTTCATCTACTTTTTATTTTCAGAATCAAAATAGAATAGAGTTGGAAGGGACCTTGGAGTTCTTCTAGTCCAACCCCCTGCTCAAGCAGGAGACCCTATACCATTTCAAACAAATGGCGGTGCAGTTTCTTCTTAAAAACCTCCAGTGATGAAGCACCGATAACTTCTGAAGGCAAGCTGTTCCACTGGTTAATTGTTCTCATTGTTTGGAAATTTCTTCTTAGTTCTAGGTTGCTTCTCTCCTTGAATTAAGGAGAAAGTTCCTAAGAGTTGTGAACAATTAACCAGTGTAACAGGTTGCCTTTAGAAGTTGTGGGTGTTTCATCACTGGAAGTTTTTAAGAAGAGACTGGACAGCAACTTGTCTGAAATGTTGCAGGGTCTCTTGCTTGAGCAGGAGATTGGACTAGAAGACCTCCAAGGTCCCTTCCAGCTGTATTCTATTCTAATTCTGAAGAATAAAAGTAACATACAGTAATTCAGTTACTTAGTTTTTATGCTTTTTATGTTTGTTAATAATTATAATAATTTTAGGTATTGATTATTTTAATTTGTTGTAAGCTACGCAGAGTCACTTGATATTGAAATGGATAGCATATAAATTTAATAAATAGTAATAGACATTAAGTGAAGATTACCTCCCATATGTTCATAATATTTACTGCATTTATCAAAATTCTCTGGATTTTAACCCAGGAACTCCTTCAAAATGATAGTAACCAGCCCCGGTGACATGCATAATAATTTCCAGATTCATTTTTAAAAAGCACTAAAGAATTTTCACATCCAGAACTAATTACTACCAGAGGGATATGACATTTAAAGCTCAGATTCACCCCATAACATGTATTATAATTGTGGATATTTTAAATCATTATAGATTCACATAGGATAACAAAAATGTTTTTTGGAAGGAATCCAGAAAAATCAAGAGGTTATATGATAAATATCCCAATTCTAAATCAGCAGGACAGCTTCTGGTACTGTTCCTAATATTTTGAGATTAATTACACAAAGCAAAAAAACACGGCACTGTAAACACTAATCTCAAGCAAAGTTAGAAGTTGACAGTTTTTAAATTGCTGCTTCATTTGAAGTGCTCCTCATGCACTCAGAATCTCAAGATGAAGCCTGGGGCTCTGTTATGTAAGGACACTTTTCAAGAGACTCTCTTATGGACCCAAGGGGGGAGAAATGTTAAGGATGCTGCTTATAATTTCTGTAATAGACTTTACCCCTCCCCAATAGAGATTGTTAATGCTGCTGGTGTTGGAGTGGGGAAGTAGCTTTGTGCTTCATTTTAATTTGGCCAGAGAGAAAACAAAATTCTGGGTTGTGGACTGCTTCCTACAAGCAGTGTTGTAACTGATTGCTTCTTCTAATTTATCTTGATGATTTTTTTGCCTTATGGCTTTGTGATCATATACATACATACTTAATTCAGACATATTTTGCATGGATGAATGGATGAATGGATGGCAGGAAACAATAAAAGGAAGAAAAAGGCAACTTTGACATATAGCCCTGTGCTTTCCCAGAATCTCTTCTTATCAAAGCTCTGCCTTCACAAAGTACAAGCAAGTTTGAGCCACTGTTTTCATAAGTAAATTGAAGCTTTCTGTGAGATTTGGCACTTTGAAATTACTTTTTACTTTTATTTTTTTCTAAAGAGCATGAGTACAAGGGGAGCCGGGAGGAATTAAATGGAGTGATTGACAAACTCATAAGGAATTATCAGAAGCTCTCCAACTGGAATTCTCTGGTGAAGGGGAAGGATGGGGAAGCTTACATTGGCTGCATAGTCAACTAAAGCAGTGTTTCTCAACCTCAGCAATTTTATGAGGTGTGAGCTTCAAGTTCCTTGCTGGCTGGAGTATTCTGGGAGTTGAAGTTCACACCTCTTAAAGCTGCTGAGATTGAGAAACATTGCTTTAGATGACTATGCAGCCAATGTAAGCCTGCCCATCTTTCCCCTAGCAGACAATAAAAGGAATTGATGACTCTTCAATACAGATCTCTAAAAACCTCCTCTTACATAAAGAATCCTATAGATGTGAAATTTGCAGGTCTAGAAGGCTTGTCCAAGATTACAATTACATCTCATTCTCCCTCAGTCTGAAAAGGACCATAAAGGCAGCACAAGTTTTTTTTTAAATCAGAATGAAAGGATATTGTTCCAGAAACTTTGCACAGCTTTCTCTGAAAACGGTCAACCCGCTTCAGACAGACCTACTGTGCTTGCCAATATTCCCATTCTGTTAAAAGTATTTTTATAATTTCCTATATTAGACAATGAAAAGTTTCAAGTCTGAGTCAAGAGCTAATGTCTCATTCAGTACAAATGAAAATAAACTAGTTTCTGAAACACCAAACTGAACTCAAACGAATGTTATGATCAAAATGTATCTCCAGCTTGTGTATGTCTTCGTGGAAAATATTTCCTTTCTTTTATACCTTTCAGTATTCCTAGAGTTGAGTAAATCTTCAACTTTCTAATAGTAGTAGAATTTTGCAATGTACATTGTTTAATTTAGTTTGCATTTTTATTCAGTAGGTTGCTTTCAACTCTAGGAAACTATTTATTTATTTGTTTATTTATTTGTTTGTTTGTATTGCTCCTTTATTATTTTTACAAATAACTCAAGACGGCAATTCCTCCTTCTATTTTCCCACAACAACAACCCTGTGGGGCGGGTTGGGCTGAAAGAGACTGACTGGCCCAAGGTCACCCATCTGGCTTTCATGGCTAAGACAGTACTTGAACTTATGGTCTCTTGCTTTCTAGCCTGATGCCTTAACCGACTGATGAGTTTTCAAGGGTGTACACCACATTCAATGCACAAAGTATTCCATGGATCACTTTGGGTAGTCTAATGCGTGCGCGTTTGAGATGATTTGAAATGAGATGGGTGGTACTGACATCCTGCTAAGAAGTGCTTTGGGGAGAGAAAAAAGAGCGGGGAAAAAAGCCAACAGAGAGGTTTCTTTGGTGATGCAACATGGCAATGACACCAGTAGAAAAAAATATTTTTTGGCTACTGTTAGTTTCTTGCCTACTGTCATTGGTAGCCAATACAGTCAGGCCAAGCCAGATCTCAAGAACATCTGTGGGGAAGTAAATCTTTGCAAGATGGCAGGTACCAACATCTCAGTCAAAGCCCCACCCTGTTGCATGTGTGTGCCCACGTACTTATGGAAGCTGTGGGCTTTTAACACCATATCATGTCTAGAGTCTTGCAGATTTTGACACCTTCATTCCTCCTCCCCCATGCCCATCTATACCTGAAACTAAGGTATATGCATGAAAGTTTTACTTCTTATAATAAATCGCCGTGAGCTAAAAGGATTATTGATTTGCACCCAATTTCATGTGTATATTGTATTCATAGTAAATAAAAGTAACTAATAAATCACTAAAGAAAACAATTAATATTAAAGAGTAAACCTCCTCCTCCTCCTTGAATTCCTTGTCTTTTTAAACACTGTTACAAGGTACAGAGCAAGCTGGAATTGTCTACTTGTTCGCTGTCTTTACCTTTGCTTCCTAGTTTCCATGGTAACTGTCACTGATTTCAGATGAAGCTGTATGTTTGTTCTCTACCACAAGGATACATCCATGGCAGTGAGTGATGGGGCATCCACAAAGCCAGAAAGGATGTGGGTGGCAGCTACAAAAATGCATATAAAAGCAATTATGCATATTTGTAATTACAAAAATACTATGTTACGCAAGCTAGATCCAACATTCATGAGAAAATAGTGTGTACCAGCCAACTACATGTTTTTATATGCTTTTAAAAAGCTAGAAAGTGATGAAAGACAAGCAACTTAGAATGGAAAATGAAGTTTACCTTTTGCATACTTTTCCCTATTGGGAATGTTTCTTTAATATATGTATTTTACTGTACATACATGAGGAATCATATCAGAAAATTCTGAATGGTGCAGATTTGGCACGGAGTTTGCTTCAAACAAATTTTTCTGCCATCTCCTGTTGCTAGTGCCATGGTTAATCCATTAGCAAGCAATTGGTCAAAGTGGCAGGGTTCTTTAAAAGCTGGATATGTGGTATTTTTATCATATTATTTTATATTTTATTTTAGAGAATATATAAGTCCCAGGACATCTATTTTATAACTAACTGGTACATCTAAATAATAGCTTTTTAAATTTCTGTGATTCACGATGAAAAGAACATGTTATAAAATATAAAAAGTCATTCTCACATACCATTACAATACCAATCCACAAGCCATAATAATAAATATAATCTTAAAAATAAGTTGTACACAGTAGTCTGGCAATTAGGGATACAGTTCTGTCTGTCTGGCAGCTTTCCAATAACATTGGAAATAATATTTCTGAAAACAACTTTAACTGATTTTTTGTTAAGTATTAGATAGCCAGAACTTCTCATTATATGTTAGTATGTTGTTTTGTAAAGTTTTCTGAATAATGCGTTAATCATAGAAGAGAACTGATAAAACTCCTCTTAAAAGTATATTTAAAAAAAATACACTATAAATAGAGCTAGTGCATTTGCAATATCTAGAATGTACAGTTGTAAATGAGGAACGAGAGAGGAGTTAAATTTGTGTAACACATAAATTTTAACTGGTCAAAATTCACAAGGTTTTTAGTACATAAAGGTGGTTTGCCCCTTCAGAAGTTTTAGTTGCTATTGAATGTATATACTATGTTGAAAGAAATCTTTCAGGTGGTCACCATTACTGAATGAATCAAACTTTTTTAACATAATTTCCAGAAGCTGGGTGCATTGTCATCAGACAGATATTGTTTCAGAATGATTGTGTGCATTTTGGTGGAATGATCTTCTGGATCATATTAATATTCGTTTTTCAGACTTTAGGAGTTAATGATAAGACAACCTTTATTTTCTGTGTACACAATGGCACTACTACCACTCTTGAGTGGGTAGGATTTCTTTAATTTTACATAGTATTCATCTCATGTGGAGTTAATGCAGAGTCCCTGAAGCATCTGATGCTTTTATAAAAATGACAAAAGCAGTATCTTTCATTCACGCATTGCAACATATACAAAACAGGTGGAACTTGTTGCACAACAGTGCAATACAATTTGTTCTCCTTTGACATATCGTGCAGAGGCCTCTGGATTATTGGAATGAATTGAATAAAATGAATGGATGCAAAATCAGGTTTCTAGCTCAGAATTTCTCTTTTTTCCAAATGATTATTGGTTTCCATGTGATCAGCATTATTCAGATGCTAACAAGATGACAATGCTTTTGCCCAATAGATGAGGAAGCCAACTTGTTGCATAAGAGAATGAAAATCAAAGCCCAGCATTTTATTACTGCCGCTGATGTCATTGTAGAAAGTTTAACAAGCCCCTGATGAAGCCTGCAGGAACTTAACTGAGTCTTCCTTTGTAAAACACGGTCATCCAATGAGTTTGCATTATGATTGTCTCACTCGATTGTTTTATGTATGATATTCTAAAGATAGATCTTTAGAAAAAAAATCTGAAAAAAATCACTTGATTGAAAAATTCACTTCCAAGGTAATCAGTTTTCAACGGACTAATCAGTTAACCCATGTCCAATCCATAGAAGAACATCTTCAAAAAAAGTGGGCAAACACTCAAGCTTCAATTAATTGAGGTAAAATATCACACTAGTGTGGGAAGGCTTCCACATGGTCCTGTGAAACATTCTGGTGGCATGAGGGGCTGCTGAGAATAGTTGCCTCCTTTCTCTTCCTGTCAACATTACCAACAGCAAAAACCTGGCTCCCATGTTTTTCAGAAGCCATGTAATAAATTTGAATATTTTATATACTCGTGTTCATTTTATATAATAAACATAAAAAAATAATATTTTAACAGCTAAAACTTTTTGTTTATGAATATGAATAACTCATCTACAATGAAAGATCACTTCACCTAGCTATCCAAAATTAAATAATTAGACATAAAAATGATAGAAATACACATAATCTCTGTCCAAATAAATTTCTTCTGATTTATTTATGTTTATCTTGTTTTCCGGTGAAAAATTTAAACTGGCATATTTAATGTCTGCTATTCAAAGCATACAATAATGGTATCAGGCTGAGTTAGAGAGGGTGTCTTAGGACCACCTGTGAGCTTTAACATGGAGAAAGAATTTGGAGCTTATATTCCAACTAAGCTACTATTCTTGTTTCTAAACACAGTTCCTTGAAATTTAGAGAACAAACCACTAGTGTTTCAAAATGGTTTATCAAGCAGTAAATGGAATTGAAGCTACAGTATGAGGCAATGTCTGCAAATCATTACTGCATTTGGATCTAATTTAGCAAAACAGTATAGCAAAAGTTGTATAAGATGTATGGCTAAAAAAATTCTGAAGTGCCTGCTATCAAAGTTGTACTGTTGTTAATTTTATCTTTTTGGCTACTGCTATGCAGGAATTTTCTAAATTCTAAATAAGGATTAAGACATAAATGTCAGAATGCCCACATATAAAAATTCATTTATATGGTTTTACAGTCCTTCAGATGGTAAAAGCTGCTGGGAAAATGTAAATGGCTGGAAAATGACATTGTAAATGTCAAAGAACATGCAAAAATAATTCAGCAGGGAGACACTAGCAAATGCCAAAGAATGAATTTCTTCTTTTGAAAGTAACCTGTCGCTAAAGAGGTTGAAGAACAGATTGACTCTCACTGTAATTTAATGGAAAGCAGATATTTGGAATTTTGGAATCAACTTCAGTTTTTCCATAGCAAGTTCTTTCCTAACAAAGTTCATGAAGTCAAAACACTGCAAAGACTTTATAATAAAATTAGTATATCTTTAACACGCCACATGCTTAAATGCATATGCAAATATCCAAAGAGTTGTCAAAACTGTGTGTCCCTAGTCCATCTGATAGCCAGGTCTATTATCTAGCTAAGAAGAATGACTTGATTTGCAATTAGCTCAAGACCAGTGGTTCTCAACCTTTTTAATGCCGCGACCCCAACCGATCGTAAGTCGAGGACTAAACCAATCGTAAGTCGAGGACTAAACCGGTCGTAAGTCGAGGACTAAACCAGTCGTAAGTCAAGGACTACCCAACCGGTCGTAAGTCGAGGACTTTCCCTGCCCGGGAGCGCCGCACATGCGTGGTTCCACCCCCTGCGCTGGCCGAGACGTAGCTGGCAAGCAGCAGAGACGGAGCAGGCCGACCACCAGCTGGCCCAGCCCAAGGGAGGTAAGGCACCCGCCAGAAAAGGAAAAAAAATGGCGGACAAAAAAAATGGCGGACAGCCTTGCTTGGCGACCCCCATGAAATGGTCGATCGACCCCAAATGGGGTCCCGACCCACAGGTTGAGAACCACTGCTCAAGACATACAAGAAGATGACCTGCCTAAGGTGCCAGTTTGTTTTGTGCATTAAATAGAGGAAGGAGTCTTATCTTCCTTGAGGTTCTAAAATGTCTTAGTAGCAAATAAACAAATATTTTCAATACTTCTTGACAAGGTGAGCAGAGCATGTATATTTAAAAGGATGATAGTTTGCAGTTGGGAATGGGCTAAATTTTATATACAGAGTGAAATGCCCAGAATTACACATCTAGTTCCATGTATGCTCACCAAGCTTTACCATTTTGATTCTAAGAAAGCAGTTTCATCTCCTACATGGCATGGATTTCTCAGGAAAACAGTATAAGTGCATGTGAGTTTTCTGTGCAGAGGTAATAATCTTGTTCTATCAAGCTAAGATGGCTTGCTAGATCCTTTCTGATACATAAATTTTGTGGAGAAAGTAAGCCCAGATATTTTAATTGTCTGAGATTAGCAACTGCTTTTTAAGTTTCTGAATTATGACTTAACTGAATTTAGATCCATAGTGCTTAAAGATCCTAGGCTAAAAAAACGGGAGATTGTGAATTTTAGTCCTACCTCAGGCACAAAGCTAGCTGAAAGATTTTGGGCCAATCACCTTCAATCGAAAGGCAGCACTTGCAAGCCGCTTTTGAAATATGATGCCAAACACAATATTATATTAAATGATGTTCTAGATAGCTTTATAGTACTATCATCACTACCCTTCCAAGTACTATAAACATTTCTTGAGACAATTGGCTTTGAAGAAAAAAAGGGGGGACAAAAGAAGAATTTGTTAAATGTGTGATTATTCTGACACCTCTAAAACGTCGAAGGTGCTTTTTCAAAAGGCAACTGGACTCGGGTTTTTTTGTTTTTGTTTTGTTTTTTGTTTTTGAGGAAGACGTTTCACTTCTAATTTAAGAAACTTCATCGGTTCTTTCAGGATGGTGGGGCACTGGAAGGATTAGTTCTGACAGGATGGGGGGGTTGGAAGGATTATATTTCTTTGCAGTCATGTCGTCCAGAGCTCTCAGGGAGAGTGCTAACAACCAGATGACTGCAAAGAAATATGATCCTTCCAATCACCCCCCCCCCCATCCTGTCAGAACTAATCCTTCCATCGCTCCCACCATCCTGCCAAAACTGATGAAGCGTCTTGGATGAGAAGCAAAATGTCTTCCTTAAAGAAAAAACTGTCCAGTTGCCATTTGAAAAAGCACTTTTGAGACAATTATGACCTGGATGACTGAGAATCTTTACAGAATAAAATGTCAAGATACTGTTGTTCCTATGATCATTTAAGTGCATGCCCATAGCATACTCAGAATGTCATTTATTTAATACAACATGTCATTAGTCCCAGGAAAGAACTTGTGGGGTAGGCCAACACAACCCTTTTTACAATCAGAACTTGAGATGATTATCAGATCTTTATAACACAGATTATAAAGAACAAAGTTGGCTGTTCACTTATCTCCAAAAAGTTTCCATATAGCAATAGCTCCATCTACTGACCAATGGAGAGGTAATCCCAATGCAATTTTATATACTGCCTTGCCATTTCACCAATGCAATTTGAGTAAAGCTTACAGCTTTACTTTTACATTTTACATTTTACTTTTACATTCTACCAAACAGGAAACAGCGTTTGAAAATGGGAAAGGACACATAAAGATTTTAATAAACAGTGTTGGGAGATGAACATTCAATACAGATTATCCCTTGCTGTTAAAATAATTCTAGGGTGTCTAATAAGCAGAATCTTTTTGCTGGACTCCCATATATATCCTAGATTATTAGTTTTTTCTTCCTTTCAATCATGTCTGACTCTCAGAAACACGTCCCTGCAGTTTTCTTGACAAGGTTTTCACAAGTGATTTACCATTGCCTGCTTCTAAGGGCTGAAAAAAAGTGATAGACTTGAGGTCACCCAACTGGCTTTATGCCCAAGAAGGGACTAGAACTCACAATCTTCCAGTTTCTAGCCAGATGTCTTAACCACAACATCTGTTAAAATATTACTAAGCAATAAATACCACCACCACCAGTTTTTAAACAAGGTGACTAATTTTTTTAACTTTAGTACTCATACTAAACAAATCTAATAAGGAGCCAAGAAGAAATGATCACACAACTAATTTTATTCTGCCTCTTCACTTACAAACATCGTGGGCATAGAAGAAAAATAAAACTAAAATAAGACTTTATTTGGAATTGGTGCTTATGAAGCATATGATAATGACAATGATAATGGTATCTGCCCGGAGGGTGTCAAACCAGTCAGTCTGACAAGAGCAGAATCACAATGCAAATCCCATCCCTTTTGTATTTGCATTGTGACATTGCACACATATCTAAAACGGGTGTAGATTGTGCTATCACAGTATAATGTTCCTTTTGTCATTTTTGACAAAAGCAGCCAAAGCTGCAGATGCCTATAAAAGGAGATGCCTATACAGATGGTTTTGAATGCTCTATTTCAGATTTTGCTTTTAATTAAATGCAATTAAAAGAATTTAAGACCACAAGCTGAAAAGCAAAACTTCTTGTGTAGTGGTCGATCTCAACAGATGGTCTTTGAAAATGTATGACCTTGCAGAATAATGATTTAAGAATCTTTGGCACTTTCTGTTAATTGAGCAACTAAGTAGTTGACATAGCAGTTGGCAATCTCTAGTCATTCGTGGCCAATCCTGAAAAAGTGAAGTAGGATTAGACCCGGTTAAGATTTGATTGCATGGAACGCCAAGACTATTGATTAGACTGAAAAGTTTTTTAAAAAAACATGGATGTATGTTCAGTGTAAGGGCTGAAGTTGGTGAGACAGGAATAGCACTGTTTAAACCAGACAGAACTGTTATGAACATGAAGCAGATGTATTTCCAGTCTCAAGGCTGCAAAGTAAGGACTCAGAGTCTATTGACTCAAAAAGATGAGAGGCAAAGTCTTAAGATTTAGGATGGATGGATGGATGGATGGATGGATGGATGGATGGATACAGCTTGGTTTCTATATTCTGCTGTTGTACTTTTGTTATTTTTATTCTGCTCATATTATTTTATTTCCACCATAATTACATATCACTTATACCTTAATTACACATTTTAATTCTCTTCATGATCTTGCTTTTTCTTTTCTTTTCTGCCCTATCATGGTTCATTTGCTCTGGTTTGTCCATCTACTTTGTTCTTAATATTTCTATTATTACAATTTATCTTTCATGTAAAACTCTTTTAACACACTGTCCTTTTCTAGTCCATTTTATCCATATAAAAAATTGCTTTGCCTATTTCAAACAGTCAGGTAGGAAAAAAGAGTCTCCCCTACCTTGTAAGACATGGCGTTCTATACAAAGCATACCTTTTATGTCGAGAGCTTCTTTCCTCACATTTAACGCGTAGTTTCAACTTACGAGAAAGATGCATTCTTCGGACCTTAATGATCAAAAGATTAATATATTTTTCAAACTATAAGGACATTTTAAAAGCCATCAACACTACTACAGTCAAAGACCTATTTTCATAAACTGAGCTGAGAGGAGCAAACTCATGACAATTTGTTATCTGCTAATAGATGCATTAGGTTGAACTGTAATTTTGGCTTTTATATTCTGAGGCAGGTCCTCTTTCCATTCTGCATTAAGAACAGTGAAATTGCCCTGTAAGAAATAGAGCCACAGCTGTTCAGCATCCAAGTCATGTAGCAAACATGCTTCCATCAATCACTTCAAAGTCCCAAAACAAATTTAGTAACTTCTATATTTTCATTACTGGTACTCAACATTCCTGAATATTGGGCAATTTCATTTAATTGATAGCTATATTTTTAGCTGCTCTTTGAAGATGACCATTTTTGGCATCATACCTTTTGTTATCATTGCAGCAGCATCTTCCTCTTAGGGCAGGGATGGATAAACATTTTGCAATATTTGGAATGCCCCTTAGAGCAGGTGCAGGATTTTCCCAATTCTTGCCAGACAGATTTGCAAATGTCCTGCTCCTCTTCACCTACAAGGGCAAATATAGTTGACCCTACATAGCCAGTACCAAACATGTGTTCTGATTAAAGAGAGGGAGGGAGGATAGCTGTTAAACTTGCTGATGGCTTATTTCAGTATCAGTTAAGCAAATATGGTATTGATTATTCTAATTCACTGTACACACTATCAAGGGAAGGAAGCTGAATGGACTTACTTTACTTTTTCCATTGATGAAGTGGGCCCAAATCTTCCCAGAAGAGAAACACCCACAGAAAACAATGATTCAAAAAAGAATGCTAGCAGAGATTGGACCTTTGAAGGAAGTCACATAGGAGAAAAGTACAGCTATCTTTTGATAAGATATTGCAAGAATTATTGATCCTAGCAAGCAATTTCATTACTTGCATCCTTTTGGGAGATGGTCTGTGATAACGTTTGTTTGTTTGTGTCCACCTTTACAATTTTTACAAATAGCTCAAGGCAGCAAACATATCCAGCACCCTTTCCTCCTCCTATTTTCCCCACAATAACAACCATGTGAGATTGGCCGTGTTAGGCTGGCCGAAGGTCACCCAGATGGCTTTCATGGATAAGGAACTTATAGTCACCCACTTTCTTGCCTGGTGCCTTAACCACTAGGCCAACCTCTTCAATTCTTCATTCCTTTAAGAAAGAAGTTTTAACTATGAGTTTAATAATTTGACCCCAAAAATCAGAATATACAACTAAAAGGTGATCAGAGTGTTAATTTTAGAAATTTTTGAATGGACTGAGGATCCAAATAGTCTTGAATTAAGACCTTGAAATTAAACATGAGAATCCTTACCATGGGAAACAGTTTATGTTTATCCATTGGGGGGGGGACCAATAAGATAACTTTGAAGATTGAATACAAGATTGGAAGGAAATAAATGCATTAATGCATCCACTGAGAGATTTATTAATATTGGGCTCAGAAATTCATTTTAAAGTTATATATTATAAATAAACTAGATGATGTCACAGAAGAGGAAGAAGTCTGATTAGAAAAGACTAATTTGATTTAAATGTGGATCTAAAAATGAGAAGCTATAAGAAGATGGGAAAAGATAAAATACTGGATACACAAACAAAACCAGGTAAAAAAGACATAGTAATCCAGAAGAGCATTGTTAATAACCTTTTTTACAGGATTTAGAAATAGCAATAGCACTTAGACTTTTATATTGCCCCATAGTGCTTTACAGTACTCTCTAAGAGGTTTACAGAATCAACATATTGCCCCCAACAATCTGGGTTCTCATTTTACTGACCTCTGAAAGATGGAAGGCTGAGTCAACTTTGAGCCGCTCAGAATCAAACTCCTGGGGTGAGAAGTGAGTTAGCCTGCAGTACTGCATTCTAACCACTGTGCCACCACAGCTCTTGGGATCAAGGGACTTGTCAACTATTTTGAGAAAAGACAAAGAGAACGGATTGTGGGAAGACAGGGGAAAGAATATAAAGTTGGTTTATTTGATCAAGGTTAAAATAGATGGGTTATCATCTCTGATCATTTTTAATGGATTTTTTTGTGACTAGGACTGGATGTCGATATTGTAAAGGTTTTGCTCATCTATGAGATAGGGAAAGAGAGGTCATACATTTGATTAAGATTAAAATAGTTTCAAAATGTTATTTATGATAATTTTATTGGATTTTTTTTTACTTAATAGGTATAAAAGATGAAACTTGGGGTCTTTCTTTAAAGGTAGAAAATGGGATATAAAAATAAAAGGAAGGATTTTTAAAAAGTTTATTAGATGTATTTTGTTAAACATGTTTTTTATGGATTTTTGCTGATTTAAGATGAAGTGATGAGTCTTTAAAAATCTGTTGATAGAGAATGGATGGGATATGGAATGAAGAGATGGTTTGTTTTAGTTTAAGAAATGGTGATAAGTTGTTAAAGTTATCTATAGTTGCTGGAACAAAGAGGAAGGTTACCCTCTTTTCTTTTCCTTTTTTTCTTCTTTTATATTTTTTATACATTTTATCTTCTCTAGCTAGTATTAATTTTAAGTATATAACATAATGATAATTTTTCAAACTCATATTGACAATAGGAAAAACTGAAAATAAATATGTTCTAGTCCTAGATGCAGCACCCAATGCCAGAAGCTGAAATAGGATGAAGAAATACTATCTGTTCCAGGGTCTCTAAAGAATCTTAGGTGCCAGTTACAAGTATTACTGGTTGAGGGAGGCTTTCCTTGGATCAGATCCTAATTTGTGGTGGAAAAGTACATTGCTACTTAATTTCTGTTAATCCATGCACTTTATTTCCAGCTCTGATGTTACACATTCCTCTTGGTGTGCTTATAAGGGACAAGGCTATCAAGTTCCATTCTTTTGTGGCACAAATGTTTGGAGATTTTTGTGAATTGAGCTAAACTAAGAATTAATGTTATTGGCTATCTTCCTACACTGAAAATTAGCTTACTATTTTATAAGCCATAGCACTTCTGCAGGTGCCTGACTTAAAAGCATTCCCAAAAGCTATGTGATGAAACCCAGCCACTAGTAAGATACAGTCAAGTTGCAGGGTGAACCTTATTTCTAATGTCCTACTACTTTCCTGGATCTGCTAAGTGAGGATAGCTCAGGATGAGTTGAAGGGAAATATTATTCTTATTTCTATTATTATTATTATTATTATTATTATTATTATTATTATTATTATTATTATTATTATTATTATTATTATTATTATTATATCTTTAGTAATACTGCTGACAGATTGCCTTCTGATTAACTTCCCTAATGCTTACTAACAGAGAAAGAAAATTTGATTTTCCCCCCTCTGCAGTACAATTAATATATTATGTATTACGATTTAATCACTATTTGGTTGTGAACACCTATACCAGGGGTAGGCAACCTTGGCTCTTTTATGACTCGTGGACTTCGACTCCCAGAATTCCTGAGCCAGCATGGCTGGCTCAGGAATTCTGGGAGTCGAAGTCCACGAGTCATAAAAGAGCAAGGTTGCCTACCCCTGACCTATACCAATGAGCCATGTCCTGGCAGCAAAGAAAAAGTGTAGCTTTGTTTTATACATATTGTTAAGTGGTGCTTTCCTCTATGGCATGCATTCAGATGGGTATGTTACTGATCGGGTTAGAACTCATGGTCTCCCAGTTTCTAGCCCTGTGCCTTAACCATTACACCAACACTTTTAGGACAGGTTTTTTCACATTCCATTCTTAATTATATAACAATTTAATTTTCAACTGGAGCTTAGCAGTAGAGATAAAACATTCAGATAGCAGCATTGTCATGCTTACAGGAGCGGTTTCCAACAGTTCATCAGCTCTCCTCTCCCAGCCCACCTCATGCCTCCAAATTCCTCTCCTGCCACAAAAAAAAGTCTTGGTGAATATAATTCTCTAGGCCAGTCCTAAACACTTGGAGTCTATTCATGACAAGATGGCTTTAATCTTTTTTTTTTTCCTGTGCCTGGAGTACCAAGGGTTTATATGCTTGAGCCTTCCTCTTTAATTATTTGAGATTTAATCCTTTTGAGCGATCCTTCCTGCATCCTTCTCTTTTTTTGTTGGAAATAATTCACTTATAGATACTTTGGAGTTTCTGCATATTCTTTCATTGAGTTCCTTTCCATCACTTCCTGAATATATCTCAGACTTCTCCATGTTTGTCATTTTGAAGTTCTGCTTTGAAGAGGAGAGTTCATATTGGTGCAAGTATCTAAATATTTATGAGGTATTGGTATCAT
Organism: Protobothrops mucrosquamatus; assembly: GCF_001527695.2. Taxonomy (NCBI): domain Eukaryota; kingdom Metazoa; phylum Chordata; class Lepidosauria; order Squamata; family Viperidae; genus Protobothrops; species Protobothrops mucrosquamatus. The sequence continues at coordinate 90,671 of NW_015387105.1, forward strand.
GCTCCAATGCTTTAAGAATCTCAGAGCCAAATTGAAGTGTGTAGATTTCATGCCTGGATTGACTGGATTAATGAGATCCACAAAACTGCTTTTTTTTCTAAGCTCACTCTCAGTCTTACAAGGAGCAATACAAGCATAAATCTTTTGTTAGTAGTCTAGTTAAGTGAGGGCATTATACCTGGTTGTGGTAATATCAAAGACAATCAGACAATTGCAGAAATAATGTTTTAAGGAAACATTAATCATTTTCACATTGCATTGTTTGTTGCATTTGCTGAGGAGCAAAATAGTCGAACTCATCAATAGACTAAAACATAGGGCACACACACAAACACTCCCATAAACAAATGGAACATCTATCCCAGAAAGCTGATTTGCAGAAGAAGAAATATTGAGTTTTCTCTTGCAAAGATCAATGTAAGAGAAGGAGATGTAGAGCCTGGGGGAGGAGTCAAGAAAGGAATCAACTTGAAGTCATTAGTTTGCACAAGCAGCCTTGAATGCCATTAACTCTTCACCATTCGTTGACTAGGTTCTTATGAATAAGCATAAGCAATAAATCAGCTTAACTAGAACTTAACACATTGTCCTGATTCTTCATCCCTAACAATCCAGGAATGGGGATGTTCTTTGAAAAACTGTTAAATTCAGGATTATTTATGCTTTGTGATGGAGGAAATATTATGTTGGTGTGAGGATGGTTCAAGCTGCTTAGTTACCAAACCACAAGACTGATCACAGAAATTGCTAGTGAGATTATTAGGTTTCAATGGTGCTAAACAACCAAGAATTTAAAAAAAAACAAAAACCAGAGCAATCCTATTTTGAAACTTAGGCATTTTTTCTGGTTAAATAGACTTCTGTTAGATTCAAGAGTAGAACACATGCTTATAACATTAAAAATCTGTACACATCCTTTGTACTCCTTACAATGAGCTGTATTCTACCTTGGTTATTTTCAAATAGTTCTCTCCCATACATTTCTTCATAAACAAAATTTAGAAAACAAGAGAAATTATAGAAACAGTTTAATTTATACTGAAGTCATAATTATACAGTAGATTCATTTCTTTTATTCAGCAGTTAATTAATTTAATTAATCAGGCATACACAAACCATTTAACCCCTTTTCAGTGGTTTAAAGATCAAATCAATCCTTTCAGGAACATTCTCAGTTTAGAACTTGAGAGCATTTTACTCAATAATAATTAATTAATCCTTAAATTCCATTAAATGTTCTAATTAATTTCATTTTTATTAGATGTGAAATAGATGCCTTTGAGTGCAAGGCATGCTAAATGACAGAAAACAAAAGCCTGAAATCAGAAACAATCAAAATTTTCAAAATCATTGTAGAAATTAACATAATTAGAAGGTTGCCAGAATTGTATCAGGTAACTGGGAGCTAAATAAATACCTACATAAAAGAAATATTATTGGTTGTGGTAATTTAATAGATGAGGTCAGCAATTCATTATAATGGCAGACATTTAAGAACAACACAAATGAGATATAATAATAAATGCAGAAGAAACTTCTCTGCTAACCTTAAAAATCTAAGATCAATAAGAAAAATGTTTCAATTGGTTCAGTATTGCACTTTGTTAAGAGTATGGAGAAAATTGGGCACAAGGTAAGAGTTAGAAGCAAATGCTCAGCTATAATTTGAGTTCCACAATTTATCTTATTATTGCAATCCACTGCAATTTTAGGGCTATAGGGAAAATGTAAAGAAACTTTTGCACAATTACTTGGTCTGATGGTGCAAATTCGGCTATAGAAGTCATGACAGTGTAAGGTAACTAAAAAATAGTCCTTACATGCAATAAGGACTCTAAATAAAACTTTAAACAAACAGTCCAATATTGAAGACTACCTGATAAGCCCAATTAGACCAAGACAATTTTGAAGAATATAGTTACTCAGAATACTGTAGCAGAAGTTAAATCTAAAACAAGGATCTGCAAATTGTTGATGAAATTATCTGTATCTTGTAAAAATGTTTTTTTAAGTTAAGTACCAGAAATAGATTAATTTTGTCTTGCAAAACCAAAAAGTATGTTACATGTTATTTTTCAACTATTAGGTTATCTAATGCTACAGAAATTATTTCCTTATGAAATATATATCAACATTGTAATCTTAAACTATTAAATAAAAATATTCTAGTGTCCTCTTATTCACTGATCATCAAAAACTGAATAAACAGTAACCTTTCAAAGTAGAGGCTAATTTGCTTACTTGGCCTAGTACAAAATATCTCTAATACGTGGTAATCTTGCAGCTAGTTTCTTTACGCCTCTACCGTATAACGATCATGTAAGCTGGAGTAGAAGCCTGAATTTTCACACAATAAAATATCACTGAAAAATTAAAAGACATTCAATATTCAGTATTTCAAACAATAGTCACAAACCAATTGGGTTATTGACTACCAGATGGTAACCAGGTGTTCTGGATTTTTTCATTTTTTCCTATGATAAATAATTTTGTGGCTTCTTGCAAAACTTGCAAATTTATTACAGTATAGGGTTGGTGATTTAGAGTCCCGTTCAATAGATACATGAACTTTAATCTCCAGTTTTAAGGGTTTCTTTAGAAATTAAGCTAGCGCAGGATGCTATCTTCATTTTAGCTACAGAATTACTTAATAAATCTTTTTGTACCATAAACTGTGGATAAGCAAATGATTTGCAATTAATATAAAAAGGAGGAAAATTCAAGGGAACCAAAGCAACCACTATGAGGAGTATAGAACATTTTGTACAATTTCACCAAAAAAAACAAAATCACAAACTCTTCATTTTGAAATGATTCACAACAAAGCCAAGGGAGAGGAAAACCACTCTACTTCCATTCCAAATCTTTCTTTTTATTTGATTGGTGTTACAATTAAAAAGGACTCAACATGGAGTGTTACACATTCTTGGTGTTTCATGATGCAACTAATGAAATCCCTGAATGGATATTGCTTTAACCTTTGATTTTAAAAACTAACTTAAGAAAAGCTTTAATTCCACTAATGATCACAAATGGCCAAATGAACAGCAACAAAAGGAACAGAAAATAAAAATGAAACCAAACTACTGGCAAGTTCATAATACATATATAACTTGTGGGTTGATGACACTGATTCAAAATGTACGATAAAGCCCACAACACTTGATTACTATGAATATTATTGTGATTTTTTTTTCATGTTGATCAACTTACTTCAAAAGGTTGCTTTCTGTTGTTTAAACTTGCATAATAAACATGCAATGAAATAATTCCTTTTAACATTTTTTTCTGCAATGTTTTTGTTTTCATACAAAGATTTCATAAAGTTACAGTGCTGCATCACAGCATTACCAAAATAAGTGAAAGAGTGAAAGAGGAAGATTCTTGTGAATTTAACTTAATGACAAAAAACCCAACTACTACTTTTTAACCTGAGACACGCCATCGTCTTATTAAAAAGGTTTGCACAACCAAATCCCACCCAAATCTCTCCAAAAGATAAAATAAATATTAAATTGGGAGGCAAAAGAGGACAGATAAAGAAAATATAAGATGTCTTCTTGCACTCATCTTCTGCATAGCTCAACCTACATATAGTAAGGCACTATTTCCCCACAACTTAGTGTCCCCCAGAATCCTTTAAAGCCCTCTGCAAACCACAGAATTCCTTCCAGGATGATGAAATAAATGACTGAAGAAATGTGACTATCACATTATTCCACATATGTTCTCCTATTTAAGGAAGTCATCAGGCAGTCTCAGAAGGAAAAAAAAATCTGTCACAAGTCTCTTTTTTGTGTAAATGTATTCATGTGACATATGGGGATTTGTTGTGTAGGATTTTTTTTCTTCTCTTGCTAGAGTTAAGTTCTCATTGTTCTCAAAGCAAAATCAGAAGAAAAAGAACAGAGGAGTCATTAAAAAAAAGGTTTTGGTGCGCCAAACAGCACCCTGTTTAACGGGTCTGGAAAATCTGATGAATGCTTCCCAAGGGAATTGGGAAAGGTGTTGATGGAATCTCAAGGGATGGTCCTCAATTATAATTAATTAAGCTGATCTTCATACTGCTTTCGAAAACAATCACCGGCAGGAAAAAATTCCCAGCATCGTTCTTGATACATTTTCCACACATATGACTCCTGAAAAACACAGAAGACAATTTTACAACATCTTTCATGCCATCTGGAATTTTTCAACCCTCATTTTGAAATGATCAGAGAAGCTTTGTTTATATTCCAAATTACTGTACATAAGAAATGGTTTTATGTTTCAGTTGCAAATAGACCCCCTTCCTGTTCCCGCTCAAGATATCATTCAAGATTTTTGTTTCCATTGAAGTGAATCTGAAACCAGAAACTATTTTGCAAAATATATATATATATCCAGCAATCTCAAGGAGAACACCATCTGTATATAAAAAAAGAGAGAGAAATTAGATAAAACGGTGTTTAACTTTAGCTTCCTTGATTGTTCTGTCAATATAACTGGTCCAGGAAAAGGCTGTCTTCAATCTGTCCTGGTTTTGTCATTAATGTTGGAAATTGGCTATGTAGAATTGTTACATAATAAAACTCAAAGTGTAATTAGCTGATGGTAGGGTAAAACAATAGGTTAGAATAAAGATGTACAATCGAACAAGTGACAATGTTGAAGCAAAAGAAATTATGAAGAAATCTGAGAAAAAAAAAAGTATATTCCTATGGAGACTCCAAAAGTATAAGGCTTGTACTGAAAATATCAGGGAACATTTGGTGCATCCCTAGTTATTTTTCATTTATTTGTCTGCTTTTTTAAATTTTAATTTTTCAAAAAAGGAACTATGTGGGTTGCATAATTTAATAGGAACACATTCAAAGAAAGTAGAATATGTATAAGTGTATAAAGGAACATGATGGAGACATGTGAGGAACCCTAGCATGATAAGAATATCCAGTTCTCGGCATGAATTTTTGATATACTACCCAATCATTCCTGTAATCTAACTTGTAAACCTTACCTCAACTTCCAGCAGAGAATCTCCCAACATGTCACCCCCATCAACCACACCCATTTCAACTGCCTTACCTTGGCCATCCATTAAAAGGGCCAAATCTAGTCTAGGTAAGAATAGAGGATCTACACTTCTCAGGCCCAAAGGCTGCACTTGGGAGAGCATTTTGCCTTAGCTAGCATTTTAGAAAAGGCCACAGAGGTTTCCTTTGAGCAGTGCCTGGAAATAGATGTAGGTATACCTTGCATATATAACAAAATAAAAGAATAACAAGAGTTGGAAGGGACCTTGGAGGTCTTCTAGTCCAATCCCCTGGTCAAGCATTTGAGACAAATGGTTGTCCAATATCTTCTTAAAAACCTCCAGTGTTGGAGCACCCACAACTTCTGGAGGCAAGTCATTCCACTGATTAATTGTTCTAACTCTCAGGAAATTTGTCCTTAGTTCTAGGTTAGTTCTCCTCTTGATTAATTTCTATCCATTGCTTCTTGTCCTGTGTTCAGGTACCTTGGAGAATACATTGACCTCTCTTCTTTGTGGTAGCCCCTTAGATATTGGAACATTGCTATCATGTCACACACAAGTCCTTCTTTTCATTAAACTAGGTATACCCAATTCCTGCAACTGTTCTTCGTATGTCTTAGCCTCCAGTCCCCTAATCATCTTTGTTGTTCTTCTTTGCACTCTTTCTAGAGTGCCAACATCTTTTTTATATTGTGGCAACCAAAACTGGATGGTCTTACAAGGCATTATAAAGTGGTACTAACGCTTCATGTGATCGTGATATATTGTTTGAGGTATTGTGATCTTGAATATTAAGAAAGATTAGTCAAAATGCACATCTCAAGCATCCAGCTAATTCAGCAAGGCTCAGATGAGCATTGTGGTATAGAAAATAATAATAATAATAATAATAATAATAATAATAATAATAATAATAATAAGAAGAAGAAGAAGAAGAAGAAGAAGAAGAAGTAGTAGTAGTAGTAGTAGTAGTAGTAGTAGTAGTAGTAGTAGTAGTAGTAGTAGTAGTTGGAAGGGACCTTGGAGGTCTTCTAGTCCAACCTCTGCTCAGGCAGGAAACCCTGTATAAGTATATGGAGTCCTGCCATTGCTTGAATCATTAACAGCAAAGAAATATAATTACAATGTTCATGATCCATATGATGTTAACTTACTTGACCAGTGTGTTCAGTTTCATCTTTATTAATGAGATACATCAGAAAAAATCTGAAATAAAGAACAAAACAATTATTATTATTATTGATAACATACAAAATAATACATGGATTATTTCCTATAAAATTGGGATATGTAAGTATTTTGAACATTTTATAAATTGGTTGCCTGAGTTTAGTTCAGACAATCATCAAAGTTTGTTGGATCATAAATAAGCTGTATGTCTATGGACTGTTTCCTCCCCTCTTCCCATCAAACTTAATTATAAAGTTCTGGTTGAAGAGAATTCTCCAAACTGAGATGCTAAAACAAGATCTAATTTCAGGTCAATAGAATTCTCAAGAAAGTACAATCAATAGCATTATAATTCATTACCAACAAATTAATGATAACACAATCCAGAAATAAAGTAAAGCATGCCTAAATTCCAGGCATTCTTTAAGGATTTACATATATGTAATGTAATAGGATTTATAGCATGTGATTTTTGAATTGCCAGAAATTCATCTCCAGCGAGTACCTGGACCTAGCGGAGGTGTTTAGTGAGAAAGAATGTGACACCCTGCTTCCCTACCGGCCTAATGATTGCTCTACTGAACTGTTACCGGGAGTTAAACTCACACAACCAAGGATGTATACCATGTCCCCCCTTGAAATAGAGGAAATGCAGCAGTATGTGAACAAGAACCTAGCGAGAGGATTTATTGAACGGGCTAAATCTCAGGTGGGAGCTCCAGTGTTATTTAAAGGAAAAAAAGACGGGTCGCTTCATCTCTGCGTAGACTATAAAGAATTAAACACTGTGAGCGTGGAAAACAAATACCCTCTCCCCCTCCTGAAGGACTTACTAACCGACCTGGCAAAGGGGAGTATCTTCACTAAATTGGACCTGACAGAGGCATATTACCGAGTGAGGATAAAAGAGGGAGATGAGTGGAAGACTGCTTTTAACTGTCCCATGGGGAGCTACCAATTTAAAGTCATGCCGTTTGGACTACAGAGGGCTCCAGCTGTCTTCATGCAGTTGATCAATCAGGTACTACATGACCATTTATACAAAGAGGTTTTGGTGTATCTTGATGATATCCTGATATATAGCACAAATATGGCTGACCACGTAAAACTAGTGAGAGAAGTACTAAAGAAACTGTTAAATGCCAGACTTTATGTTAAACTATCAAAGTGTGAGTTTCACCAGACATGGCTAGATTATCTCGGCTACAGAATTTCCAGTGAGGGCATTGAAGTGGAACTGGCTAAAGTGAAAGCCGTGATCAAATGGCAGCCCCCAAAGACTCGCAAACAGTTTCAGAGTTTTCTAGGATTCGCCAACTTTTACCACCAGTTCATCCCCTCCTTTGCTGAAATTGCTTTATCCCTTACGGACTTACTGAAAACAGGCAAAGTGGGAAGGAAGTTGTGACCGGGCCGCCACTAGCATGGACTATGAACTGTCAAACTGCTTTTGAGAATTTGAAAAGGCTATTTGCGGTCGAGCCGGTCTTAAAGCATCCTTGTCCAGGAAAACCCTTTGTGATTCAAGCCGATGCCAGCGACGTGGCCGTCGGAGCTGTGCTATTGCAAAACAACCAGGATGGGGTCCTACAACCCTGCTCCTACATCTCAAAAAAATTCATTGATTGCAAGAGGATGTGGGCTGTTTGGGAGAAGGAAGCCTTCGCGATTCGTTGGGCGCTATTAAACTGGCGACACTATATAGAAGGGAGCAAGATGCCTTTTGAGGTATGGACTGATCACAAAAACCTAGAGGTGCTGAAAACTCCCTGCAAATTGTCCCTGAAACAAGTACGATGGGCGCAATACTTTAACCGATTTAATTTCACCCTAAAGCAGGGCTTTTCAACCAATGGTATGGGTACCACCTGTGGTACATTGGCACCTGGCAGGTGATACACAAGCACCCTAGAAAAGTGGTAGTGGAGGAGGGGAATGAGCTGAACCGGTGGCAGCACCGCACAAGCCTGAGCGAGAGATGGTTGGAGCTGCAGTCAGGGCTCAGTGGAAGCACCAGGATCAGAGCCAGGCTCCAGCTGGAGCTCGGCGCTGATCCTGGCGCTTCTGCTGAGCCCAGAAGAAGCACCGATCAGCTGGAATGTTGCAGCATCTCCAGGGTCTTGTGATTTACATTCAGATGCTTGGCAACTGATTCATATTTATGACGGTCACAGTGTCCCAGGGTCATGTGAAGTGACCAAAACCTGCTGCAACCACCCAGCAGATGGGGGAATAAAAACCAAACACCCCCCCACCCCCGCTGCCAATCCCCAACAGAAATGCTCACAACAATGAAAACCTCAGACAGGAGGAAGAGTGCCGCCGGGTGGGCAGGCAGGTGTCTTGCTCTGCTGTGGTTTGGGGGGCACTTTTTTCAGTGCTATTATAACTTCGAACAGTCACTAAGCAAACTGTTGTAAGTCGAGGACTACCTGTACTTTATCACTTTTTTCCTTTTTTTTTTTTTGGTCATCAAGTTTTTGACACCTTGCTAGGCTAGGTGGTACTCGGATATTGCCATTTCCTAAAAGTGGTATAATGGGTGAAAAGGTTGAAAAGCCATGCCCTAAAGTACATACTGGGGGGAAAAAACCTTTTTAGCTGATGCTTTATCCAGACTGCCCCAATACGAGAGGCAGAAGAAGTTAATGAAGCAATTATATCTACTCCACAAACTGCTTTTCAACCAACGCCGCACAGAGTCCCATCTTCGAGAGCCCCAAACCCCGACGACCCTGGGGCAAAGAAAATAAAACAGGAGCTCCTCACCGACCAATGTTTCAAAGACAATCAAACCTCCCTAACATGCAGGGATGGTTTGGCTTACAAAGAGGAGAAGTTGTACTTGCCTGAAACCCTCTGCCTTAACATACTCCGGCACGGCCATGATGTAAAACAGGCTGGGCACTTTAAATATTTAAAAACACTACACCTAATCCGCTGACAATTTTGGTGGCCGGGATTGAAATGGGACATAGAGAACTATGTCAGGAGTTGTGCTGTATGTGCCACCATGAAAAGAATCCCAGGGAAACCCCCTGGACTATTACAACCAGTGGCGGATCCTTCTCAACCATGGGAAAAAATTGCTATGGATTTTATAGTAGATCTACCTGAAAGTAGGGTAAATACAGTTATCTGGACTGTGATAGATCTGTTTTCAAAGCAGGCTCACTTCATTGCCTGCAAAGGGCTCCCATCCGCCCAGCGACTAACCAAGATGTTTTTAAAAGACATCTCCAGACTACATGGCGCACCAAAACGTATAATCTCAGACTGGGGGGTGCAGTTTACAGCCAAGTTTTGGAGAGTTTTCTTAAGCTAATTGGCTCATCTCAAGGACTGTCGTCGGCTTTTCACTCATCTACCAATGGGATGGCTGAATCTGCGAACTCAATGGCGGAGCAGTATCTCAGATGCTATGTGGATTATCAGCAGACGAACTGGACTGACCTCCTCCCTTTTGAAGAGGTGGCTTACAATAACTCTGTTCACAGCAGCACCAGTTTCACACCTTTTAAAGTGGCCACAGGAAAAGAGTTCAGCCTAATACCCAAATATCCTCAGGGGCCCTCCACTTCCCAAACTCTTGATCAGTGGATGACGGGGTGGGAAGAAGTCTGGAGAACCATGAAAATTGCTTTCAAAAAGGTTTCTGAGGCATATAAAAAGCAAGCAGATAAAAAGAGAGCTCTTCAAAGGTCATTCCAAGTTGGGGAAAAGGTTTATTTGTCCACCAAATATTTACGACTTAAGTTACCTAGTAAGAAGTTAGGACTGAAATACTTAGGACCCTTCCCCATCGTAAGGATCATTAACCCGGTCATGGTAGAATTAAAGCTTCTCAGACTCTTAGGGAAAGTCCACCCTGTGTTCCATTGTAGCCTGCTGAAACCTTTTCGGGACTCCACCTTACGACCTCCCCCTAAGAAGGCCCCTGGACCTCTCGTAGTAGCAGGACAGACTCACTATGAAGTAAGGCGTATTCTTGATTCTAGACTTTTTAAAGGGAAGCTACAGTACTTAGTGCAATGGAAAGGGATCCGTTGTCTGAAGCCACCTGGGTAAAATGTAGCGATGTAAAAGCTGACAGACTCATTAGTAAGTTCTATAAGAAACACCCTAACAAACCAAGAAGCAACCCCTAATGTGTGATTTTGTTTGCATTACAGGATTTGTCCTTTTTTGTAAGGGGGGGCGGATTTCAACACTGCTAACATCGGATGTTCTTGCTTTGACAAAGATGAAAATGCAGCCATTTTCTCTATGCTTTCAGACTTATTTGGTGCTGGGAAGGGGGATTGGGATGAGAGTTCAGTTAGTCATAATAATAATAACTCTGCCGTGGGAATCCAAGGACAAACTGGGTCCTGAGCTGATAACGTTTTGGTGGGCTGGAGAGCTGGGGAGAAAGCCCGCACTTCAAGCTAATTGGGGAATGTGCTTTATGACTGTTTATTGGGGGTGGGAATTGTACTTTGTTACTTTGTATCCAGGCGAGGGGAATTTAGTTTTGGGTTCAACTATGTAGTGCCGATATTTTGTTTCCCGAATAAAAGATTCTTTAAGGTAAACAATGCCTCGAAGTTGTTTTAAAGGGTTTCATCTGTCGGAACCATGACACAGTATTTGTGTTGGAGAAATTTTCTGGATTTTCAAATCCAATCACCAAATTTACAATATAATTTCAGACATAAATGTTTTATCAAAAAACATACAGGCACACACAATTTATATGTTGCCAACTATACAACCATCATGTCTAATATACTCTTTATATTTACAAACAAATTACCACGTTATTCNCACCCTGAGGAGACCCTCTCTGTGGGAGCGTATCGGTCGGTGAGAGGTGATCTGTGGCAGAAGGCGGTCTCGGAGATAGCCAGTACTAATCAATATGGAGAAAATCTATCTAGGTGAGTCAATAATGATTTTATAGCGAAAGATCAAATCAAATCTAGTTCCATGCACAGGAGTGAAGCAGCTCCAACTATTCTGTAGCTTCAGCATCTCAATTCTATTCTTCATTAAAGAAGAAACTATTTTCTGGCCACTGCATGGAGTAGGTGGTATTTTGCAGAAATGTTTATGGATCAAAAGGGAATACAGAAAATTATTACCTCCATGTCTTCTTTAACTTGTTCTTGCTGATCTCTTAATTCTCCAAATGCATCAATAATCAAGCCTGGCAATAAGGTTATAATTTAAACTTTTGAGGAACTAGGACAAAAACTGCCAAATCAACAAATTAATGCTAAATATGAAGATTCATGCTTCACCACAAAGTGCCAAGTACTTTTGAAAATATTTGGTAGAGATTTTCAAATACTATAGCCAGATAGTATGCTGCAAACTATTAGATACAGTATTCATAGCTTTACTGGACTTCTTTGTAGCAACAAAATTTTTGTGATATACCCTGAGTTTTGAAAGCAGTTCCAAACCGTCATGTGTATTTTGATGTAGTATTATGCATATACAATTTTCCCCGTTTTAAGAGGCCACTTGTCACCTATGATAAATGGGGGGACTTTCTGTAGACCTTGAAAAGGTTGGGTATAAATTGGAATACAGATGAGGAAAAGTGAACTTCTTGACAGATTTGGTGGCAGCTTCATGACACTCAAAGTACAAAACAAAATTCTGTCCTGTTTCAATAGTTGAGGAATTGCAACATTCTATCTACCAGTCTGGCAGTATTCCCCGAAATTGCTAGAATGGCCCAATGGGAATCATCCTTACATTATGATCAAGTCTTCCAAAGCGAACATTTGAAGTCTGTGTGTTGAGGGGGTGGGAAATGAAGGCATGCCTTTGCTACTTTATTTACAATGGCACTTAATTAACTACCTTACCAAACTGCAGAGAGGGAAAAAAAACCTTGGGGCATCTAATCTAATAAATGAAACGGCAACAATCTCCAGCCTGAAACCTAGTATTAATTTCAAAATAGACATTACCTGTTTTATTTGTAAAAAAAAAGGACTCCCCACAGATTAAATGGTTTTATTTGTCATTTAAATCAAAGTTGTCTTGAAACAATTAATAATTAGAGAAAGAGTGCCTGAAATTATTGTGTTTCAAAGATTGAAGAATATAAGCAAATATATTAGGTACAAGAAGTTTACATATTTCGCCATATATTTCACACTGTGAGAAAAAATAGATGTAGGTTATCAGTTAGGAAAGGGTGATTTTGGTAATTATTAAAAAAAACATTTAAACTGATAAAAATAATGGAAGCATACCTTGTATGATAGCTAGTAGAATAACAATTACAAAAAAGAAAAATGTAATATCAAAGATGATTCGATATATTTCATATTCATCGCCTGCAGGATCTTCAATTTCATCACCAATTCCACCACCAGCACGTACTCCCACATACATGTGAAACATATAGCACTATAAGCAACATGAAAAAAATGCTCAGTTTACAAAGTACATTTTGCAGAACCTTCTATTTTTGTAAATATTTACTAGTTTATTTGGAAGGAAGGAGGGAGGGAGGGAACTCAATTCTTGTCATAGTTCAGTTAGTCTTTTAATTTTTGAATGGAGTCCATTTCTGCCATAGACATGGAAAGTAGCAGAGTTACTGTGGGTGACTCACACTCTCTAAGTGGAATATGGTATTATACCTGTTCTTATGATAAAGCATTTGTTGAATTTAGTGAAAATTTATGAAGAGAATTCTGAAAGGTTGCATGGGTTGCTGATGTATCCCTTTGTGTTTGTAAACAGAAACTGTTTCCACTCTTAAAAATTTACTCATTTAGAATCATGTTAACAAATTAGAAGAAAAAAGTAAAGTTTACCGTTAGCATGTCATCACATTTCATATCTGGCATATCTCCATCTTCACTCTTATCGTAGAATTTTCGGAAGAAATTGAAAGCAACTACTGTGTATAGGTAAACTACCACTGCTAGCAATCCCACAGTTAGTACAAGCTAAAGAAGAAGTAATGAATTAATGAATATTTTGGAGTTCCTTAATTGTAAACTTATTTTGTAAAAATCATAAGATCAATGTTCATTTGGTTTCCATTTTATATTAAACAATTTACAAATTATGTAAAGAAAAGCAATAATCTTCTGGTACATGGGAGTAATTCCAACTGAATTTGGGTAGGGCTTACTGTAGTCTTTTACATGAGCAAAATATATAGACAATTGTATTACAATCGTGCAATTGAAATCATGCCAATTTGGGAGTAATCCTGATTGAAAACAAGTAAATGTAAATCTGAGTATACTTAAATTTTGATTTTAGCTCAAATGCATTGGGAACCTTATGGAAATGAGGCAAAAGTAGAGTTACAAGTAGAATTCAGAGTTTATTACATTTCCTCCAAATTTTTAAATAAACAATTGTTCTCTGATTTCTTTCATGGTTGGCATAGTTATATAACTGTTCCTCTTTATAAACCTTATTTTTAAAGGGTGGCATGTAATTTTTCACAAAGTTAATGACAGAATAAAGAGCTATTACCTGTTTTCCATTGTGGGTCACTGACGATAGAATCGTTCGTAATGTTTTAAATCCCATTGCTATGTCAAGGAGGTGTGCAGCAAAGAAAAAGTTGTTGTAATGACCAAGGATTGACATGGTCATATACCAGGCCAGGTACAGAAAAGACTTTAGAAGAAAAGGAAGAAAACAGATTTAAGAAAAGAACACATAGTAACATAAAAATGTCTTTGTACTGAAGCTGTAATCGTAACTTCCAAACAGACTTTTAAATCAATTTTTGAAATAATGTACATTTTAAATTGAAAGAATAAAAAGGTAGTGCATTATGCAAAACAGAGATACAGTCACTTCTTCATAATAAAAGTGTGCATAACTTTATTATATTAATTCCGTGCTTCAGTTAAATCTCAAGAGAAAACAACATAAGGGAAATTTTCCCATGAGCTTTACTATTACTGTTAAGAGCCAGACAGGTCCTTAAGGAATTTGTCTTCTCCTGGAAAAATTTAGAGAATCCATCAATCCAATTTATTTGCCCATAAATTTGGTGAAAATTTTTGAAAAGTGATTTGAACTAGTTCTGTTTTAGTACTCTAATTAATATTAACTTGATATTACATACTTACATTATCAGTGAAAACAACACCTAGTTTCCACATTTGATACTTTACGTCAATAGAATTCAGCCTGAAAGAGCACATATAAAAGAAGAAATGAGATCAAATTAAATATGGAAAAGATGAATCATTGAACATCAATTACTAGGTACTTTGCTGAATATAGGCTAACTGGGAAATTTTGAAAAAGTTCCAGAAGCAAGCAGTAGCAAAACACTTCTATATTATGGCCACAAAAACAATATGTACTTGTATTCAAGGTTATTTCAGGCTTTACTTTTTAGGCTGGTTTTAATTTTAGAAAATAAGGATAGGAAAAGGATAAGTGTTTTTAACAAATGAATCAAAGGAAACAAATCATGTATAAAATCTTGAAGCAAAAGAAGATCAGAAAAAATTTCAATCTAGGCAAAATTAAGTAACAGATGTAGCAAGAGCCTAGAATCATTCATTGGTATTATACAAGTTTATTGATTCTTGCCTTCTGGGTGATAGAAAGCATTAATTCATTTTAGACTTTTCTTACACTAAACAGAGAACACTTCCAGGTTTCCTCTCTTCTTTCCCTCCCTCTTTCACTGAAGTACTAAATCTATATTACAGTATCACAGATATATGTTGGAGTCTAGACTTACTTATGTGACAATGAATGTTCCAACACTGGAAGTTTTTAAGAAGAGATTGGACAACCATTTGTCTGAAATGGTATAGGGCAGTGATGGCGAAACTTTTAGAGACCGAGTGCCCCAAAAACGCCCCGTCCCCGCCCCAACCGCCCGCAGGGCCACCCACTGCCTCCATGGCCTACTGCTGATTGCCCAGGCAGCCCAGCAGTGCCATGGCGGCCACGCCCTCTGCCAGGCAGCATCATCTGTGCGTGATGGAGCATGAGGGTGGAGTCTTGTCCCCGTTGCCAGGCTGCCAAGTCCTGTGTGCGCTGCTCTGTGCGGGCCATGCCCGGGGGTGACTCTCCTCCGGGGGGCTGCTGGTGAGGAGAGGGCCACAGGGGAGGCGGGGCTGGGGCTCTGAGTGCTGCCTCTGGCACACGTGCCATAGATTCGCCACCACTGGTATAGGGTTTCCTGCCTGAGCAAACGGTTGGACTAGAAGACCTCCAAGGTCCGTTCCAACTCTGTTATTCTGTTATCGGGCATAGTACAACTAATTAATGGAACATATTAGTCACAAATTATTTTAGCTCCTTCAGTTCAAAGGAACATGATCTTAGTTGATGGATCTAGTCTAAGGATTCATGCTGACAAGCAAACAAATGAAAATAGCTGTTGTTTTAAGAACTACGAGTTGTCATTTCTCCTCAGAACAAAAGTAGTGAGAGTAGAGTATTATTCCAGTTCTTTTCAGCATTATTAAAGTATGAAAGTGCAAGTCATAAATTGCTCAAGTAATTTGAAAATCTAGATTCTTAAAACCAAACCATTTCCAGATATATTTTACTGCTTAGCAATGAGTTTCATTAATTAATGTACAATTTATTATGGCATAATCGTTCACAGATGGAATTAAATATAAAAGATATAAGTACTAGTAATTATTTGTCACAATGGGTGATCCCTGATTAAATATGCAGTAGGCAGTATGATAAGAAGCCTTTATTTGTATTTACTTTACAGGAAATAGAGCTGAACCTACTAATGAATTCTGGTTCATTTGTTTTAAAGTGTCCTCTCTCCAGTCCCACTCCCAGTTTGTGAATGCTGATATTTATAATGTCAGATTTATGCTCATGTATTATTTCACACAGGGTTACGTTTGGCTCATAGTGGTAAACTTGATAAATAATGGTATATATCATATTGGAACATACAGAGTAACAGTATTATTATTGACAGAATAGGTATTAGACTTGCAATGGAGGCATGACGAGGTGTACATATCTCTGTGGAGAACTGAAATGACAACTGTGGAAAAGACCAAACAACTGGTGAGTGGACTGGTGGTTTGGAACCTCCTTGGAAAAGGAGAGGACTACATGTGCTCTGGACAGCTGCTCTTTGTAAGGAGACTGCAGGACAATCAACCATGGGATGGAGCATTGAGAGATAAAGGGATTAACCATCAAACTCACAGTCGCAGCACAACCTTTTGAAGACACTAAATTCAGTAGTCTCACTTCTAATCCCTTTTGGAAACTGTTTATCTAACTATCTTAAAGCTATCAGAGAACTTCAGAAAGGTAAGTTTGAAAAGCTACCTGGTGAATCTATCATTATTTCTGAGCAAAAGAAAAAATAACTGTAAGTTTAAGAGAATTAAAGAATTTGAAATAAGTGGTGAAAAGCTAAATAAGATTTTGAGCCAAAGTATTATTACAAATATAATTATGAAAATATTATTTTCAAAAATCATTATGAAGAAAACAGGATTTTGTGGGGACAATAGGAAGAAAAAGGAGCATAATGTATGTTTGTTATCTTGAGTTATACCATTCTATATTTCACAAATTACAGTTTCCCACTTCCATTCACCATATATACAGTATGTTCTGACCTGTATGAAGAAGCTATACAGACACTTACATTTTGGAATAATTCATGTTCATATGAGAAAGAAGGCTGTAAGTCAGACATTAAAACCAAGGTTCAACAACAAATAAGAAATGCTTAAGTAGTCTTTAAAGCAATATTTTAAATACATACACAGCTGATAAAGAACTATCCTTTTTGGGTTTCTTTTTTTCTCGAGCATCACTGAAATCTAGAGCAGCCTTGTCCATTCCCAGCAATTCACTGATCCTGTCTTTGCCATAGAACTCTCCATATTTATCCATAACCTGAAACAATATAGTAACAATTATTTTTCCTTCTGAAATGTTATTTCTTATCTGAACCCATGTTTTTTCACAACCCTCATCATGCAGTGATTAAGGTGCAATATTTTTATATAAAATTTTATATTTTTAGATACCTCTAACTATGATAATGGGGCAGAGAGTATCAAATTAGAAGGATCTTTGACCTGAGAGGTTATAGCAGAGGTGTCAAACTGCCGGCCCGCAGGCCAGATGTGTCATGCAGAAACTGCGCCCACCCCATTGCCGGCAATGGAAAAAAAGTCACGATATGTCGCAACACGTCACGTGATGTTGCAAGTTTGACACCCCTGGGCTATAGGTTCTATACCCCAGTGGTTTGAAGAGAACTTGTAAACTGGATTGCAGGATCTTCTTCAATGAGTAGAAAGTTAAATGTTAGTAGAGATTATGTGAAGAGTCAGGAAGCTCTTTATCTTAGATTTGCTGGCTCTGAATTAGTCCTGGCAATAGGAAGGGTAATAGAAGTAAGGAAAGGAAACTAATTTAGGAGAAGGCAATACCCTATCTTTGGATCTGGCAAGGAAGAGGAAAAAGAAGGAAGGCAGAGATGGAAAAAGAAGGAGAAAGAGAAAGAAGAGAAAATAAGAGTGTTTGGAAATAGCAGGGAACTTCCTCCCTTGCTCCAGCTTAATAAGTATTGAGGGGAAGAAGAGCAGACATGGGACTTTGTGCAAAGAATACTAGAACAAGCTTTGTCAGCTAAATCAATATGGTATGAAGAGCTGGAAGGTCACCTATGAGGATAAGCTGAGAAACAATTTGAGGATTTAACCCAGGAAAAGAAAGGTGCAAAGACAAGAGAGAAAAGAGAAAACTAGACTATCAACCAGGAAGCCACTAAAGGAGTGATGGTAGAGAACATTAGAGTGATACCATTTTTAAAGGGTACAGAAGGATAGCTAATGTGTTTCTGGATAGTTAATTTAATTACATAATATATAATTCCTCTTATATCAGTAGGCATATTGTCTACAGTATATTGTTACTTTCTAATTACTGCATATAAATAAAAATGTAAAGAAAACCTTCATATTTAAATGTGGGACATTCTTTTCTCTATTGCAGTGATGGCGAACCTTTTAGAGACCAAGTGCCCAAAAACTGGCCCTCCCCCCGCTCTGCCTGCCCACTCCAGCCCTGCTCCGCCCTCACCCCACCCACCCTCAGGGCCATCCACGGCACACCACAGATCGCCCAGGCGGCCCTGCAGCGCCATGGTGGCCATGCCCTCTGCCTGCACCCCACAGCATCATCTGCCCAGCTGCCATGTGCTTGGCTGTGCAGCTTTGCACGGGCCGCACCCGGGGGTGATTCTCCTCTGGGGGGGACTGCTGGTGAGGAGGGAGCTATGGGGGGAGGCGGGGCTGGGGCAATGGCATGCATCCCCACAGACAGGGCTCCGAGTGCCGCCTCTGGCACTAGTGCCATAGGTTTGCCACCACTGCTCTATTGGATGGCCTGTGAGGGAGACATATCTTAGGACTTCTGTTAGCAGAAGTGTGCAAGAGGCTTGATAAAATATATTCTACAGGAGTTGGAAAATCTCTGGGAGAGGATTCGTCTAGATATAGCACTAATGGTATATAGCTCACGGGTGTCAAACTCGCTGCATCACGTGATGTGTTGCGACTTTTTTCGCATTGCCGGAGTTGGGATGGGCATGGCCTCCACATGATGCAACTGGCCTGCAGGCTGGCAGTTTGACACCCCTGTTATAGCTAGTTAAAAAGTATTATACCTCTTTAAATCACAAACTGATAATTATTCTGAACATAAAAGCACTATCAGCTTATTGAACAAGCCTTGTTCATGTGACTGAATGTATGTTGATTTGAAGAGAGAATGGAGTTATACATAAAAGTTTTAGCTCCATTTATGCTGACTCAGAGCCAGCTCAACTTTATTTTAATTTAAGACACGTGTACTGTTTTAAAATAAATTAATGAACACCCTCTTCTTATTTAGCAACTGCAATCCATTCCTTAAATCAGAAGCAAATTAATTGCAAATTAATTGCTGAGAGAGAGAGAGAGAGAGAGAGAGAGAGAGATCACCAGTTGTTGCACTTCATTTAGATAAAGTTCTCTCTTGCAGCTACACTAGTGTTACTCATATTTCAGCATGCATTGTTGTAAAGCACAATAAATTTGGTTGTAAGTGTGCACATTGGTTGGAAAATGATTTTTTTTTAAATTACCATTGTATTTGCAAACATTTGCTAAATGAGGTAACTGCTAAACTCTGTGAGGCTGGTTAACTCTGACTCAAAAGCACACACACACAATCAATACCTTAACAGAGACTTAGTAATATTCACTAATTGCAATGAACATGAACACAGCTTCATGAGTTGTACACTCTGTTGTAAAATTGAGTGAAGAATCCCAATATAGGTGCCCAATATATGGATAAGAAATCTGATCACATGAACTCATAATTACAACCAATAATAGAAGAAAATAATGTAGATCAGAAATTAGAAATTAATGCTACTTAAAAATAAAACTTATAATTCAACAAAAGACTTTACCTTTCTTTTCACAAACTTGTCCCAATAGTTATTAGGAAAAGACCTATGATTTGAAAGAAATTCTGTTGAAATATAAGTTATCATCAATAAACATACTTTTTCTGAACTCCAAAATTACAGGGATCTTTCTTGAAGGTTCCAAGATTTCTTCCCTTGAAAAGGGACTTATGGAACTTACAATTTCTCACTGGAAAATAATGTTCAGTGGATCAGTCAGATAATCACTTAACAAATGCAACTAATTCAATACAAGTTCAATTTTTTTCTCTCCCTGAAATTAAAGTTCAAGATTAAACTGAGACTAGTTATTTCCTTTATATTTTATGTTCTATTTCTTAAATACAAGTCTAAGTAAGTGTACCTTTTGCTAAACATTATCCAGTTATATGGGCTGATTGACTTATTGCATTACTATCAAAGGCATCAAAAATGTTAATAAATTTATGAATTACATTCAAATCTGAAATTTGATATCACATGAAGTTCTCATTTTTTACAATTCTGGATAAATATTTTCTGCTGTAATGGCTGTAATAAAATCCCACATAGCACAGCATTCAGAATTACGGGAAGCTTAATTTGCTATCTGCTTGAATGCAAAATTGTACTGATAAAGTTTTGCTTGGTAAATGTTAAACATTACATTAAGCCATTAAGCTATGTGTAAAGGTAGACAATTGATTTTCAATCTATATCAATTACACATGTATTTATTCATAAATTAGTTTTGTTATATCCAGATCAATGGGGAGATATAAAAAGCTTTGCAAGGAAATTTAAGTATAAATATATATTTAAGATTATACAAATTTCAGGGCAGCTAACAAAAAAAATGTTAATTTATAAGTGTGCATTCTCAGAATCTAAAAATAATGCATTACAGGACTAATTTTGCAATTTTCTGAGCCAAGACTTGAACAACAGAATTAAAAGTTGTGAGAAATCCAGAAAGTAATTATTGTTGTTTATAAAATATTTTAAAGGATGAAATATAAAGATAATTTATTATTACCATGCATTTCATTTTTTAATCTACATAAAATCTACATAGTGTGTATTTTTTCTGCCACAATTATACTAAGTGCATACTTAAATGCATTCATATAATAAGTATATTTCTTAGCGCTTGATATTTTCAGCATAGAATTTCATACTGAAATATACCTAGGAGAGCTATAGCTGCCTCCACTTTTGCAATTTGTGTGCCCCAGATGTATCCAATCACTATTTATTCCTGATGAAATTAAAAGTAAATTATATAAACCATGGAGTCTCAGAAAAGATAAAGACTCGGAAAAAATAAAGATAAAAGACTCACTGTGTATTGATGACAAGTCTGTCCCACTGTCCCTTAATATCATCTTCTGAAGGCTGTTCTGTAATATATAGCCCGTCAAATTCCAATTTCCTCGCAACTTCTTTTTCTCGCTTAAATATTACCAATGGAACCTGGAAATAGAAATACAATTAATTGTACTTAATTGCAATTAATTGTTAACAATACCTGGATGCTGAGAAAAATGCCAAGAACTGATAATAGCAATAGCACTTAGATTTATATACCACTTCATAATACTTTATAGCCCTCTAAGCAGTTTACAGAGTCAGCATATTGCCCCCAACAATCTGGGTCCTCATTTTACAGACCTCGGAAAGATGGAAGGCTGAGACAGCCTTGAACCAGTGAGATTCGAAGTAGCCTGTAGTACTACATTATAACCACTGCGCTACCACGGCTCTTGATAAACTTACAGAATTTTCTAACGTAAGATGCCATTGCCCTGAGCCTTGGAACACCCCCCAAGAGGTGAGGCAGGCTCTGACTCTCTCCTGACTTGCTTAGAGCCCACAGAGGAACACGCAGCCATGGGGTTGGTTAGCATCTTGCAGATCCTTCCTCTGCTTTTCTAACTTTGAGTTTTAATTACTCGTTTTAATTGCTTCTTAATATAATATTTATATACAGCTTGCATTTTACTTAATCATTTGTGAGGGAAATGAATGATTTATGTATTTGATATATCAATCAATCAATCCAATCAATAAAATAGTATATACAAGGACTTTCTCCCAGAAGGATGATATAATCCAGTAAAGGGAGATGGCAAGAGTGAGGGAAATGAAGGATTTTAACTGATTCTCCTTTCCCACTGGAATCTCCTATTCCATTTTCCATACCACTTTAGAATGTCCTTTCCAGAAAATGTTTTGGAAGCCATAATGAGTTACAGCAGAAAGGGACAATTAGCAGAAATCATTGTTTCTTCTTGCCATTAACAGGTATACAACAGGTGTACAAAATTATCCATGCATTTCTCTAGTATGTTATTTTCAACAAAAAGAATTACAGAATTCAGAATACAAAGTTTTGATTTGTTTGTATTCATATTGTCGACTTATAAATTTTATTGTTACTTGTTCTGACAACAACCCAGTAAGATAAAATAAACACTCATACACATAAAGAGTTATCAGAGAGAGGAAGACAAACATAAAAAAAAAAGTCGAAGGGAATTAAAAGTTCAGTAAGCAGATGTGACATTTTTGTTCTCTTACTTTCAGACAGTAATACCCAATGATGCAAAAAAAGGAAATGACAGTGTGTAAAATCGCTAAAATGCGAAGTGTAGGTTCCATGTAGCCACTGCTTTCTTCAAGGACATAGTGTACTGTGATGATTCTATGAGAAGGGCTTTCTAGGCTGTTTAGCTTCATCTTCTGAACAGTATTAACTACTTGTACTTCCTTTTCTTCTGTCACTGAAGATGTAGACACCTGTTAAAGAACAATTTGACAGAAATATCAAATTTCTACAAGTTACACACAAAAGAAAAGGAATAATGGGTGGAAACAGGACTATTCCAGAGACAGATCACTGACATTTAACAGAGGAAGTCTTGAGTGCAATCACTTGAGGTTTTTAAGAAGAGGCTGGACAGCCACTTGTCTGAAATGATATAGGGACTCCTGCTTGAACAGGGAGCTGGACTAGAAGACCTCCAAGGTCCCTCCCAGCTCTATTCTGATTCTGATTCTGATTCTACCAGATCTCATCACCTCAATTGCTTTCTCTGCTGGCATTTCTTATTTTCTTTAGTTATATGCTATTCAAATTTTACAGATAATCCTCAATTTACAACCATTCATTTAGTGACCATTCAAAGTTATAACAGCACTGAATAAAGTGACTTCTGACCATTTTTCACATTTATGACCCATGGCCACGTGATCAAAATTCAGACGCTTGGCAACTGGCATGCATTTATGACAGTCCCAGTGTCCTGGGTTTATGTGATCATCTTTTGTGGTCTTCTGACAAGCAAAGTCAATGGGGAGCCAGATTCACTTTACAACAATGTTATTAACTTAACAACTACAGTGATTCACTTAACAACAGAGGCAAGAAAGGTCATAAAATGGGGCAAAACTCACAACAATTGCCTTATTAGCATCAGAAATATACAGGACTACCTGTATATACAAATTCTATCTTTAAACAGTATTCACAGCTCTACAAAGCTTAAGTATTTTTAATGTTTTTTTAGCTTCCATCAGCTCTCTCCCTCAATCATTGCATATGTCTACTTTTGCCTCATAAAATTATGGTATAGATTGCACTGGTAATATTATAAAACATTGTAAAACATTGTTGACACATAATCTTGCAATGCAGAGAAATGATACAGAATAAATTCAATCACCTTTAATGAATATTTGTGCAGTAAATACATATACCAAAAGTTGTCTACATAAGCAAGCCCTAAATTCAGGATGTAATGTCAGAATTTTAACACTACAACATAGCCTAAGAGAGTAAAATAACTGATTATGAGTAAAGACCTTGAGTTAAAAATCACTTAATTTTTATATGTTAATTTCACATGCAATTGATAAAGTTTAAAGCATGAAGGAGTTACCTTGTAGAACAAAAGAATGAAATTAATGGCAAATGCAACAAATAAAGCCAGCATCCTCATATTGTAAAAATTCCGAGCAAAATAATTCTGAAAAAAGGAATAATTTTGAGTCAATTTTAGGTAATAGTTAAAATACTGAATTAGAAATCAGGAAACTGAGTTCTAGTCCACTCTTAGACACAGAAGTTGGATAGGTTATTTTGGGCTAGTCTCTCTATCTCAGCCAAACTCATCTCACAGGGAAGTTATTATGAAAAAAATAGTAGATATCTTTATGAATTGTATAAAACAAAAACATGATATAAATCTAACAAATAAATATGCTTAATAGCTAGTTACATTTAGTATCTTTATCTCTCTATATAATTTGTAGAATGCTATTCTAAATAATTACATAAGAATTTTCCACTTCTAATTATTCATATAATTTATGATAATTAAAATTACTTATTCAAATTGTGTATTTAATGTTTAAGGACTGTATCTATACATTGTATATTAAAGTGCCAAACCATATTCAGTGTAAATATGAAAATAGAAACAAATAATATTTTCACATCTATTGTACATATTTCATATAGATGTTTGGTAATCTGCAATGAAGGAGAAAATACCCAGAAATGGTTTTGCATTCACTTCCCAAAGAATTTTTTGTGAAAATAAACAATGTCTAGCTTTGGAATAGACATAGACATACAAATGAATTAAGCTGCAAAGATCAACATTTAAACAATTATGTATTCAAAATGATGTACTATAAGGTATTCTTGTCTATTTTAACATTTAAACCCTTACAAGAACTTTCTGTTGATATGCAATAATTTTTTTCCAGAAGGCGGATTCTTGCATTTCTAGTTCACCATGCCTATGTTTGTGATGCTGCCTTGGTTTCTGCTTTTCCTTATCTTCTTTTGTTTTTTCTTCTTTTTCTCCATCTTCGCCCCTGTAGACACATATTTTCCAAAACTATAATATCAGTCACATTTCTCAATTAAAAATTAATATCTCAATGAGGAAAGAATCAACTGCACCATGGGAAAGACAGGTCTTTTTTTTCAAGGACTTGGGTATGATAATAGTTGAAAAAAGCCTATAGAAAACGTATGATATATAAGGAACTCAGAGAATCTATTAACAATAACCATTTTATAATAAAATTAAAATGGAAAAAAGTATTGTGTTAAAATGTAAAAATATATTACAAAACAAGAAAGGTGTAATTATAGGTTACAAAGTCCTACATGGTGTTCTGCTTGATTCCTCAAATACAATAAACATAAAGTAAATATATACAAACAGATAAACTGTTAATTTATACTGCAGTACAAAATTTGGAATGAATTTTCATGAACGTCCTTGGATATTTTTTTCCCAATAAGGTCACAATCTTGATGAAACTATTAATTCCAAAAGGAATGAGACATACTCTGCTTTTTCATGTTCGAATTTAGTATCTTCTTTTTCATCTTTTCCATCTTCACTCATCTCCTGGTCCTTGAATAAATAAAAATAAACAAGAAAGAAAACATTACGACAATGGTCCATTTTCAAATTATATGGCATAAAACAACAAAAGGGCATAAAATACACATAAATTCTATGGCTCCTGTAGAAAACAAGGTAACACATTTTCACTTGAAAATGATTCTTTCATTTTAAAATTGAAGCTAATTTTTTT
The DNA here is from genome assembly GCF_001527695.2 of Protobothrops mucrosquamatus. Lineage (NCBI taxonomy): Eukaryota > Metazoa > Chordata > Lepidosauria > Squamata > Viperidae > Protobothrops > Protobothrops mucrosquamatus. The sequence goes on from NW_015387105.1 coordinate 115,909, forward strand.
GAAAAAAAAAATAACCTAAAGATTGTAACCCATCTTTAAACAAGAAAAACTTTGTTTTTTAAATAGGGTTGACAAACATGAAATACTTATTTACCATTAATTAGAACAGCTTTTAAAAAAGAAAAAGAGAGTTAAACAAGATAGATAAATAAAAACAGTATTTGTACCTGTATTTTTTCTTGCACATCAGGTAAAGGGAGTAAAGAAGGACTGCTTAACAAATCGCTCAAGCCTGCATTTGGATTATGTGGAATTAGTTTATATTGTCCTCCCTCCCGTTTTAAATCTAAGCCAAAAATATCTGAGAGGAGGTCACTATCTTCTGACAGAGCTTTGAGATCAGTCAGGTCTTCTGCAGGCAGAGCAGCTTCGGCTGGCTTCCTTTCTACTTCTTCTCCATCACCACGGACTTCATCCTGAGTGGGGTCTGGCATATTAGCTAGAAGTTCAGCTACTTTAATTTTCTTGGCTCCTTCAACCAGGCTCCCTCCAAGCAGCAAGCTGTACATGATTTGAAAGAAGCCTCTGAAGACACTTGATAAAAAATGCATGAAACCCATTAAAATGGTCCAGTAGGAAGAAAACAAAGCCATGACCATGTCCTTCATGGTCATTTTTTTCATCTTCTTCATTTGCTTCTTTATACTTTTCATGCTTAACATTTTCATGAGAGTCATTATGTTATGCCTGAGGGCTATTAATGCTGACGTGATGGTCACTAGAGAGAAGAATCCTATTCGGGGGTCTTGCTCTTCCAGCTTCTCGTTTTCATTTTCTTCTTTATTCATAGACCGCTCGTTCAGATCTGATTCTGAGATCTGAGCAGCCAATTGCATTTCAAAGATGGTATCTTCACAAAAGTTAACAAAAAGTTCCATTTTTTCCTTTTCCCCTCCCTCGTTTACAACATCAAAAATAAACTGCCTCTTTGACTCTTTAACCTGAGGTTTCTCCCATTGCGTCCGACTTGATTCACTGATTTCAAAGTAAACTCGTTCAATGCGCTTTGCGCTGCCCATTATTTCTATGCGACCTAGAAAGGGCTGGAAGTAGTTTAGAACACTGTCTGCCAATTCAAGGAAAGTTTGCAGTCTCGTATCATGGGGCATGTGCTCTGACAAGTTTGTCAGCAAAACAGCAACGTTGAAGCCAATGTCTTTAGCTGGCTCATGAAACCGTTTCACAAATTCCTCATAGTCCAAAGTTTCATTCTCATCTGTTTCAGCACAGGAGAGTAGAAACTCAGTTTCCGATTGACTATAATGTTTGTGGCTCTCCATCGCTTTATGGAAATCTCTTTTGGAAATAATGCCCTTACCATCTGGATCATATTCTTTGAATGCATCAGAGAAAGTTAAATCCTTCAGTTTTAGAAACATATCAAAAAACTTTAGAATCATTTCTACATTGTTGAACGATTCCACCAGCATGTCAACCATTTGCTTGCCGATTGTTCCATTTACAACATTACCTGAATGTGAGAAAGTGCGTCAATAATCTTATTAAGATGCTTTTTAAATTGTCTAAGTAAATCAAAGAAATAATATAAACATTGAAATAATACTACAAATCTGAGGACAATAATACTGTATTTCTAAATAATATTTAGAAATATTTAGTTAATACCCATGTTTACCCAAAAATATTTTCGGGGGATGTCTTACTCACCTCCAGCACCGATAGCCCTGCCCAGTGGGTCCACTTCTTCTGGGGCCGAAGGAGCAGCTTCATTCTGCAGCGGATTCTGCCCTGCATTTTGCAGTCAGGCTTTTCCGGAAGGCCTATGCAGCTGAATACCAAGTCCTTGACTGCAGAGATCTTGCAGAACCGATCTATGGATTGAATCCATAGATCGGAAAGGCCTATGACCGAGAAATGCAGGTCTGGCTGCAGAAGACGCTGCAGAAGAAGTGGGCCGGTGAGGAGACATCTGGCTGCAAGGTAAGTGGGTGCAAGGTAAATGGGGCAGATCCACACACCTACCCCTCTCTAACTTGATTTTTAAGTGTGTGCCTCGCCCCAAAACTAGGGCTTATTTATGGGGTAGGCCTTATTTCGGGGAAATACAGTATTTAGAATTGACCAAACTTGAAACAGCCTATGTTTTTATTTCAAGCTTAAAAGACAATGTAGTTTATACATTGCATTATATTTCAACTACAGATGCTCCCATTTCCCTGTTCTAAATTACAGAGCACATGTCATGGTTGATGGGCTATCAGGAGCTGTTGGCAAGTGAAAGGGGCCAACAGCTAGTGGTCAGTAGAACCTGAATGCTGACAATCAGCTAGAGATGACTCATCTCCTTGTACAACCTTTGCTGTTATATCCTTATACAAACATATTCTCCCAAAGAAGATGCACAGGAAAGGGAAATGTTTATCATGTTCCTACCAGCTTACTCAACAACTGTTTAACAAATTGGAATTCCTTGTTTATGCTCATTATAATTTTGGTAGGTTGAGAGAGCACAGTTCAAAAGAAGGCAAGTGATGTATGTGGACACTTATCCATGTGTGCATGCTCATCAGCTAAACTAGCTGGATCTAATTTTTTAGCTGATGCAGGGAATTATGCTTGGAGCAGACTGAAGGTTTGAAGGGTTGCATATGATACACAGATTACAATTAGAGATAAGTTTTAAGAATACAAGTATCACTATTCCTTTATTCAAGAAAAGCTTTTCCCTCTGAAATGAGGAAAACTTAATTTGATACCTCAAAATCAGCATTAGTAAAGGGCCTAAACTGGTAGCCCACTGGAGAATCAAAACCATGGTAAATTAAATGAATCCAAAATTGCCGTCGGTACAATCCTGAGTACTCTATTTTATAATCTATCACCAGCAGAACAACCACTAGATATAGCCCAATTCCCTTCTGTCTATACTAAGGTTACAACAGTATGTACTGTAGATCTATCTAGCTACATAGTACTAGGGATTGCCATGCTATTATTTTGCAAATAATAACAATTATTGTTGTTTCACGCTATGTAACATCCTTCCCCACCCTTAGTTAATCTCTAGAAAGATTAGAATTTGTTTCTTACATTTTAATGTACTTCACTAAAATCAGAAAATGTTATCATTTTTAATTGATTATCAGAGCTGAAATTTTTCTACAGTAACTTATACAAATTGGCAGGCTGCATATTCTCTTAGCCAACTTGCTGATATTAAACGTGTGTTTGCATTTCATTCATTGACACTTATCAGTAGGCAGGAAGATGTGACCTCTTTCTTCTCTCTTGTGATTTTAATAAATGTGAATTTTTAAAATATATTTTGCAACTGGGAAGAAGCATCCCATAGGTGCAATTTGAAAAATAACTTAATAAAATGTATAATTTAAATTATAATTTTAAAGTTACCTTCCAACATAGATAGCAGCATGACCACCATATCTTTCTGAAGATCCATTAATTCTTTCAGTAATTCAATTTGACTAGAATCCTGTCAATATAAATATAAGATTCCCAGAAGTCTTTTTTTTTTTTTTTTTTTTTGCTGCAAGGAGACAAAATCTTATTCCTACCTTGCCATAACTTATAAGAAAAGAAGAGGATAGAGATTTTCAGGTCCTTCAGGAATAATACATATGAAATTATTTACATTAATTTCTTCAAAGATTCTGCATCCTGAATCACCCAGAGAACAACAATCCTTCTCAAAAAAGAGACAAATATCAAAAAGTCTACCAGCTTTAACTGCAATAAAGCTTGTCTTTGCCACTTTCAGAATCCTTCCAGGGGTTCTAATTTTTATAGTTCTACTGTTGTTTTTCAAGAAAGAGTAGGGTTTTTTTTCATTAGGTTATATATTTCTCCCACTAACATCTAACATCTAGCAACCTAAGAACTAAAGAGAAATTTCCTAACAGTGAGATCAATTAACCAATGGAATGGCTTGCCTTCAGAAGTTGTGGGTGCTCCAGCACAGGAGGCTTTTAGGAAGAAACTGGGCAACCACTTGTCTGGAATAGTATAGGTTCTCCTGCTTGTGCAGGGAGTTGGACTAGAAGACCTTCAAAGTCCCTTCCATCTCTGTTATTTCTGTTATATTTTTAAGCACTGTCCCTATTAGAAGCAGGTATTGAACTACTAGTTCTTCTCCTTTGGTATAAATCAAATTTCATTACTCTTAGCATAATACAATTCAGTTGCCCAATCTGTTTTAACAATCAGCTTCAAAGAGGTCCAGTGCTAATTAATGGTGTTGTAATATTACTGAGAGGCAATTAATTGAATAAACATTTATTACATTTTCTTTAATAAAACAGAAGTAATCAATTGCATTAAAAAATCATTCTGTACCTGAGAGAGCTTCATCTGCATGTGGGCAAAGACATGAAGAAAACCAACCACAGCATCCCAAAGCCTGCTGTGTGCTAGACTCTGTTGATTACCTGTACATGGGCCCTGAAAAAAAACCCCACAACCTCAAAGAATAAAGTGTATACATCAGAGCAGTCACTAGGAATCAGGTGGTATATCAACGTAATAAATTATTATTGTGAATATGAATATAATGTAAATTTATCTTCTGCCAGTGAACTATTAATACAAAGCAGCAATCCAGTCAAATAATAGCTTATACAACATTTACACGAAAGTTGTTTTTCAGATTATGTATTTCTAAATTTAAATCAAGGTCCTACGGATATTCTGTGAAAGTCAGCCTTTCCAATCACCTCAATAGGAAGGGCAACTTCACATTGGCATTTACCCAACCAAATAAAAGGCCATTATATTATACAGATGGGTTCATTTACATGTGTCTATTTATATCTAGAGTTAGAAATAAGCACTACATTAAAGCAAACCTGTTTAACTTATGTGAGGGGAAAAGTAACATGTTCAAAATTTGGTTGAGGATTATACTTGAATCGTAATAAAAATGTATGCAATCATTTTATTAATGATCTCAGTCAAATCAAATCAAAACTTTATTACAGTCAAAGACCAGCATAAAGTGATCTAAGAGTTCCAAATAAAATAGCACTGGTTTTAAATTTTGTATTTCCCAAAATCGCTAAATCTTAAAGAATATCATGAAACACACAGAGAGACACAAATATACAGTGTAAATATTAATAAAATATAAGGTCACAATCCTCTTTCATTTTTAAAGATTTGAACACCAAGGGGACAAATTGGTTTTGTCCTTACTCTACTCATCATGTAAATATAGCCATTATAATTAGTTTTAGATCTTTGGGAGTCGAAACCATCTGCCAGGAATGGAACTCTATATAATTAAATTCTATAGAGCTCAATGGCTTAAGAATTCAGTATTAATTTTAATGACTGCTTGTACCTGATCAGTTCCAATAAGGATGAAAGCAGTTGTAGTCTGCTTACTGGTCAACTAATGTGTAAAACCATAGGAATACACAGTGCAAAAGGTCACCCCTCTAGGATGGTAGATATAGAATGTAAGTATGAGTGACTGACATGATAAAAAATCTCTCTCTTTCTAATCTGAGAACCTAACCAAGGAAGGTGTATACTACTCAATAATTTGAAGAAATTCTAGCAGATAAATAATTCACTTAAGTTACTTAATTAGCACTCTTAAGCAATTTCAATGAGTCATCTGTCTGGTAGAATTACTTTGAACTGTTAAGTAGTATACACCTTTGGTGCATTTTAATTAGAGACTATTTTCATATTGCTCAGTATGTGGAAATTAAGAGATGACCATCTGCATACCAGAGCTTGCTCCCCTTCATTTGTTGATAAACATATTATTCCCAATTTATTTATTAGATTCTTTTAGAGGTCCATAAGTCAGAGGGTCATGAAATGGCATGGAAAAGTAATTTATTTACCTGAATATATTCTGTCAGAGTATTGAAGACCTGCTTTGCAACTTGAATAGCTTTAGAGAAATTACGTTGTCCTTGTTCATCAATAACTTCCTTTCCAGAATAATACCAATAAAAATCACTAATTGATTCCTAAAAATGGAAGAAGAAAGGATAAAGCATATGGCCTCACTATTCATTCAAAAATGTGCATCTGGCAAATTTGTTAATTATGAAGAAATTATTCATAAATTCTCCAAAAATGTGAGACAGATTAATATTACAAATAAATGGTTTCTCATTTTTTGTTACTTTTACATTTTTTTGATCCAATTTCAGGAATAAATGTAACGAAAAATTTAAAGCATATTTATGTACAGTTTTCCTGATATGTGCATTCTTGCTTTGTAGAGGCAAACTCACTCAGAAAATTTAGAAAAATATGGATGCTTATATATTGTATAACTGTTCTCCAGTTCCCATAGGTTTGAGGATTACTGATTAGATTAGATTACTTTAAAGTGTGAAACTGAATAAATTTCTCTCTGTTAATTAAAGGCTTCAAAACCTACTAATTAACACCCATACATTTATTTTGATTATTGCAAAAATAACATAAACATTAATGAAACCTTACAGTGAGTGATATTTTACCTGAACTCTCAATAAATAATCCACAGTGGATATGATAATGTTGACAGTTGTATTATTACCAGTCTGAGTTCTCAGGTAATTTTGAAAACCTTGGAGAATACAATGAGATAGAGTTAACATTTGGTCCAATCTCAAATTCCTGAAAATTATCTATATCATAACTTGCTTCCTTGTATGTATTTAACTTTTTCAATATATTAATTATACCTACCAAAATTATTTGGTTTGCAAAATTAAGCTTCCTTCATTATTTTGGTATTTTAGAGCATTGGATGGAATAGGAGGAGGAGGAGAACAAACCTGAATTATGACCTTCACAAAGCAACTGAAGGAACCGGAAGAGATCACAGGTAAATTCGTCATCCTGCATCACCTTTTCTCCTGTGGAAAAGTCAATGCCAATAAGTATCATGGCAAGATTCCAAGTAACTTTAGAACATCACATGTAGCACTTGTTGCTTAAAAAATATAGACATATTTGCATCTTGTAACATTTTCTCAGAATCAGTTCCATAGTGTTCTTATTTACAAATAGAAATGTTCATTCATTATGAGAAAAAAATTAAAATTTAAAAACGCATCTACCAAAAATGTAGCAGCATGGGCTTGGCAACATTTTAGAAATGATCTCTCATTTGAATTTTGAATTTGTGAACAGGTAATGTTTAGATGCAGGTAAAATGGATTACTTAAATAAGGATGTAATCTATAGATAGATACTAGAATAAGCAGGAGCTATGGTACTCAAACTAAATTAAGCTTGTTGAAAATTTGCTTAGTTCTAAAATGCTTATTCAGGAGAAAGTTACTGAAGCCAGTGAAATAAAATGATATATCTCTAATATTAAGTTCCTATTCATGAAAATTAAGAATGTAACTTAATACTGAATTCTTTAGTTTCTCTATTTTGAAAAGGATAGAGTGCTTATAGTCACTCATGCCTTAGTCATCTCCTTAATGGGTTACTGCAACCAATTCTACCCGAAGCTGTTATTGAAGAGTATTTAGAAACTTCAGCTGTTATAAAATATGGTAACATAAGCAATTACGGGTGCTGTTTGTTCAGCACGTGTGACACTTCTACTCCACAAACTCCAGTTGCTACCATTATGTTTCTCTGCACAATTCAAGGTGGAGAGAAGACCTTTAAAGGCCTTCATGGCTTGGGGCTGGGTTACGTAAGGACCATACAGTGTCTCCCCAATGGTGTCTACCTGTCCTGTTAGATCTGTAGAAGAAGCATACAGACTTTTTGCCATAGCATCCATCCTCTGAAATATCAATCTCCCAGAAATTAAACTTGCTAGGCATTGAAAACTGAGCTTTTGTCATTGAGGCTGGAGCCCTGATAGCATGAGTGAGGATATGCCATGGCTTACTTGAACATCTCTGAGTTTTCTCAACTGCTATTTTTATGTTATTTTTGTTGTTCTATTATTTAATTAGCCTTTTCTAATTAAAGAATAAAAACAACAAAAATAACATTAAAAATAGCCTCTCTTTAATTGAGTGATATGGTAGCCTAGTGGTGAAGACGTTCGCCTCCCACTTGGAAGGTTGAGAGTCCAATCCTAGGAAGCAGCAGATGTTTCTTTTGCAGGGCGCAAAGAAAAAAATATCTGCTGCCAACTCCACATGGCATCAGGAAGGTCATCTGGCCAGTAAACGCTCAGCTCTATCCAGTCACTCCGACTCTACCCCAAATTAAGGGATTACATTGTCATAAAAAAGAGAGTTTTTAATTGTTTTATTGTAAGCCGTTCAGAGTTATGTAAATAAGATAGGGGGCCTATATATTCACTAAATAAACAAATAGATAAAAAGGTTGGCCTGTGTAAAGAAAACATCCTCTTGTGTATTGTGTGGTGTGCAATGGTAATGGCTATATATTCAGAAAAAGTCTGAATATATAGACTTAAGTAAAAATAAGTAAAGTAAAAGCTTCTTAACACATTGCAGTTTAGTTAAAATATTGCCAATGCTCATGCTACTGTTCAATGGAATTATTACACATACAGATGTTTGTTTCTGTCATAGACTATTTAAGATGGGAATATGTTTTTTTTAAAGTAATGTGTGGTAGAAAAAAAGGGATGGGTGTGGTGGTAGGTGTTGTAGTTCTTGAAAGTGCTTAAATGGCAGTTTATTAATTATCTCTCCTTCCTAAGGCAGAAGAAATTCTCTAAAAATATTTCTAACCATTTCTTTTGTTAGCAGATTTTGGTCACAGAATATTTGGATTTAATGCATATACCAAATGCTACACCATCCTAATCATGGTCTTCTATACTGCTAATTATTTTTTCCAAGTTGCTCCTTCTTACTTTTGTTTTAAACACTTATAAATAATTAAAAATTGTTAATCATATGCACATTTCATATTATATATAATGAGGGGAGTAAATCATTTGTGAACAAAAAAGAGGTCTTTACAATGTTGCCCATATGCCAATCAAGTAATTTATGATATTCCAGAAATGCCCTAGAGAATGGAACATATTTCTGAAATGTCTCAGGCCTAAATAAAATCTAAGCAGACTTAGAATTTGTCCCTCTGTCTTTTGTTCACTTCAGTGTCTGCACTCTTCTTCTATTTCATTTGTGCCTATTATAAAGAACATTTAAGAACGGGCAAGTAAAATAATTTCATTCCATGTGCAAATATGATTAGCGTGGGTTATCCACTCATAGATGGCTCTGTTGCTATTGTAAATGCATTTTAAATTGCAGAAACATATTTTCCAGGAAGTACCTTTACTGTAAGACTATTACTGAAAAAATTACTAACAAATATATTATACCAGTCAATTTGTCTTTATTTTAGTGTTTCCCCAATAGCAGCTAGATCAGAATGTGTCATATTCTTGACAATAACCTTACACATTCTTAAACAATGCATAATGCTGTGGGAATCCACTATCAATAACTGAGTGGTGGCAGAATATTTCTTACATGGCATCTCATTGGGATATCATTGATGCTCTGGGTCTAAGACATTCTTTCAAGGAACGGGAGACACTAACAGTAGAAAGCAATATTATGAGTCAAACTGGCTCTTTCCAGCTTAGGCTGAAATAACAACAAATAAGTGTATCCACTTGAACTCAGTGGAATGTATAGTCTATTTCATGTTAGTCAATATATTTCTTGTATTAATTAATTATATAATTAATTAAAATTATGAGTCATTTCAAGTTATTTTAACATTTAAAACTTTATCTTTGGTATCTTTGTGACAAACGTCAATATAATCCAGATCATGTAAAACAAAGAAACAAAACATCAGAAAGATAACTTTTAAACTGAAAGGAGAGGAAAAAAATGCACTTTCAAGCTTATCACAGTCTATGGAAACATTTAAATTGTAAGGAGGAAATGAAAATGTAAGAAATTAATGTATATTGATTTACACCTTTGGTTTTGAACCTTTTTCCATTAATAACCATAACAAGTAAAACATAACACATAAAAAACGCAACATTTAATACATCACAAAAACAAATCAGATACATATCTGGTAAAGATCTGTCAGTGTTTTACCAGTGGGGGGTCCAGCATTAAGAACATGAAGCTTGGCCACAGTGAATGAGGATCAGAATAAAGAAATTGTTGGTACAGTGAACAATAAAAAGGCACAACCTATGATAAATCTTGAATCAGTTAAAAGGCCTATATTTAAGATTGTCTGAAATACTTATTTTATCACCTAGAAGGAAAAAAAATCCATAGTTTTAAACAAACAAGGTATAACCTCTTCCCAAAACCAGTAAGATATATTCTATTCCATTGCTTAAGTGTTTAAAATATCTCTCAACTTTAAAAAGGTAACAATAACATACTATCTAGAATCTTCATAGTTTCCATTTTAAGAAAAAGTTTAGTGCATGTTGCAATAACCAATGATTTCCCTGCTGGTAATTATTATTATTACTGATAGCCCACCTTTCAGATACTACCAGGGTAATTTACAAAAAATGTCAACTATTAATACTAGAAATAATAATTAGGGGAAAAATAAATATTTTCTTCTCTCTTTCTCTCTATCTGTCCCGCTTCAAGAATCATTGCCATGAAACAACTGAAGGTAATGACCCTGTTTGAGGGAAGGAAGCAGTTCAATGGACTAAATTGATCTTCATATCCCTTACTCCTTTGCCTTCCAGTGTATTATTACTGGAGCCCATTAATCAGTTCTTTCCAAACCTGGGTAAATTACCCCAAATTGGGTACAAATAGTGTGTTTTTTTTAGTAAAAAACACATAAACTGAGTGCCCAATCATTAGAGGAACATTTAAATTCACTTAAAGTATTTTACCTACATTGGGTAAAAAGGACTTTCTCATAACGGTTTTGGATAATTAAGGAAATGGCTTAGAAAGCACTACCATAATTATCAACCAATACATGTGATAATATGTTGTGCTATAAGCAGTACTTCTGTTTATGTATCCCATATCCTCTTTCCAATGTTAAAGCATTTAAAGCAATAAGGACAACTATTCATGCAAAAACATTATGTATTTGAAAATTATACTTCTCAGTTAAAAAATCTTGTGTGTGGGTCTACCTATGTGTGTATGTACACAGTCACATCCATTCAAGTCAGTACTGACTCCTGGCCACTTCTTGACTAGTATATGCAGGGTTTTTTGGCAGGATTTCCTTCTTCCTAGGGCTCAGAGACAATGACTGGCCTAATCCAGCTGGCTTCAAGTTTAAAGTGGGAGCAGAATTCACAGTTTTTTAAGTCCTTCTGTGATGCTTTAACCATATAGCAAATTGACTCTCCATTTATAGTTACTCTATTTAAATAATGTCATTCTTTGTATTTTACAATAGTTCACGGTTTATAACAATATTATTATCATTGATAGTTGAAAAATAGCTGAGAATTAAGCATTTTTAATTTCATAGGCTATTTATTTTATAGACAGTTGACTGGAGAATTTTAAAGTTTAAATAACACTTCAAATTTAATGGATTTTTTTTTCAACCAGTTAAACGTAGCATTATAATGAACTCTCTAATTAAAATCAATTTCAAAGTCTTTATCTTTATCTGCACAGTGTTCAATTCTGGTTAGGGCTTAGCTTTGCTACTGAAACTTGTTTTACCTAAATGGAGATGATTTTATAAGAACAAGGAATGATTGAGTTACTGTATATATTGAAGTTTCCCTTACAGAACAGATTCTCACTAACTTACTTTTCACCTCTCTTATTAATAAAGAGACTAGGAACCATGTCAGATCTACTAAAATTTACCTCTACTGGAAGAATTTATGATTTAAGATTAGGACTTAGTGAAACATATTAACACCAAGAAATGTTGAAAAAGAGCTTCATCAATAAAGTTAAAATTGGCTATCATGCATTAATTCTGTTAAATGTTTATAGTGGAAATATAACTTTATCACAAAACATCCCCTCTCTCCCCCACCATCAAAGACAAGTCTGGATCCTCCACTGATTTCCTATGTTTGCACAAACTAATGCAGCCATAAAGCCACATTAAATACACGACAGAAAATGCTACAGGAAGACCACAGCACATGGTGGATTTTAATGTCATATGCACACATTTTATTTACAACCAACCATCACAAATACTTGGCCCACTAAGAAAATAACACCACCAAATGAAGCAGAAAAAAAGAGTAAAATCAAAAAGCTTGCTGCTCTTACATCTAGTGTGCCAGATACTGTGCATATCCTGAGAAAGGGAGGAAAAAACAAAGATGTGGGGAAAGTTGGCATACAAATGGAACTTCTGAGAATACAACCATGATAATAATAATAGTAATAATCCTACTTTGATAGTCTAAAAATAAAAACAAACTGCATGCTGCATGGTGTCCAGGAGCTGTACAGTGCTGACACGAAGCTTACAACAGGAAAAAAGAAAGTCAATTGATGTGTAATAATTACCACGCTCATGAGTGATGACTGAGGTAGGGGAGGACAGGACATTGATTTCAAAGAAAAGAAAATGGGAAAAAAAGAAAAAAGTGAGAACTTGTTTCAGAGTTAAAAAAAATATATTTAGCATTGTTTCTGATAACTTAATTCTCCATGAATCAAATCAAAAGTCCAATTTACGTAAATACATAAAAATGTAAAGAGAGAATAAAAATATTTTGATATCAGAATAATAATTGAACAGAGGAACAAAGGAAAAAAAGAGAGATGCGTGTTGTATTCTTTTATAACATATGCCCATTTCCAAAGGAAAATAAACTTCTTCAATGAAAATCTTACTATGAAAAAAATGCGAACAAAAAATACATTTCCATTCTTGAAAACAATTTTTGATAATCAACCAAATGAAGCAAATCTATGGATAACTGGAATACCAATTTTTTCTTATAAGACCTAACTTCCAATCAGATGATTAATTTTTTTTTAAATGTTAAAATAAATACTGGACTATAATTAAGGACAAAAATACATGGAATCAATAACTTAATACTTTAAAAACCTTTAAAAGTTTGTCTTCCTTTAACTTGATGAAAACACCAAGCTAATCAAAATAAATTGGAAATGGTTGCAGTGAAATTGCTAAAATATATTGCCTAGCAGAATAGTAAACAGTTAAGTTTTCCCCCTTATTTTGAAGAATAAACATGAAAGGATTTGCTAAAGTATATAATAGAAGAAATTATCATTGTGAATGAATAGAAAGAACAGAGGTTTTAATGCTATAAGCCGCCCAGATGGGCAGCAAATAAATTTAATAAACAAACAAACAAACAAACAACTAGTCACAGAGAAAATACACAAATGATTCTAGATGGAAGCAACAGATTTAAAGAACAAAATAATAACAGTGGAAAAGCTGATCAAAAGATAGAAAATATGAACTGGTTCAAAATCAAAAGTTCTGATACTTTTTTTAAAAAAAATCAAGAATAAAGAATTGGTGGTCCTCCAGATGTTGCTGAACCTATTTCTACTAGCCCATGAAATATGGCTAAGGAATTCCAAAACTTGCTGCCATGCAACATCTGGAATGCCACCAGTTCTCTCAGTTTTAAACAAAAGTAGTTCAAAAACAGCATTTAAATCACTTTCAAACACAAGTGTTTCATAGAGAATTCATCTTTCTGTGATACGTAATTTTATTTCAGAACTGAATATATATATATATATATATATATATATATATATATATATATATATATATATATATATCACAAGTTTTGCATTGATTAATCTCAGACAGATATTTTCTTAATTATAAACAGGTTATACTTTATAGAGTTAGACTTATTGTATGGCATTCAGAGTCTTTTTGGAGTGGGGGTAGGCTCCAATAAATCTAATAAAATAATAAATAGGATTCAAAACTTCAGCCAACAAAGTGTGTATAATTTGTTATGGCTGTCCTGCCAATCGAGGGGATTACCTGCGAGGAAGTCAATTCATTTACAATCATTGTCTCATATGTGCCACACACTAGCAAAATTTAATATTCTGCCACCTATTCTAGTAGAAGAGAGATACTCCTGTCCAAGAGAAATTATTTTCTTGCCAGTTGGGGGATATGAAATTTGCTTTGACTTACTGTGCTGCTCATTTTATACTTCAAGGTGCTCAGACTTAATCACCTTCTGTTGTTAAACTAGCCGGTTAATCTGGTATAGGGAAAACTCATTTTATTTTGGCCAATGTGTCTGCAGAAGTGGCCAATTTCTTTGGAAGGCTAACAAGTTGTCTCAGATTTTTATGAAAGTTGGTTTTTTGAAAATTCCTTTTAAGTTTTTATTATGTCCGTGATATTTCTTATTATGGACTGGCTGTTCTGTTGTCAGCTGGCCTATAATCTATTATAATTTAATACACTACTAAAATTTTGTGTTTTTAACCTTTAACTGAGCGAAACAATGCATCATAGGGCAAAATATTTTGTACCAAGTTACCTCAAATGCGCTAATTTACAGAATGAATACACAATCCAGGACCCATGCCTGCCATGGGATTGAAATTTGGCATATATATGCTCGCTTCAATGCTGCTATGCTGCCACCCAAAGACTCAATAGACTGGTCTCACCCTAGCACTCCAGAAACTGGATATTCCAGTCCCACCACTGGCTATTGGAGAGTGGTTAGCCGCAGTCAAGCCAGCAGGAAATTGGAAATCTGTCTACTGCTTTTTTGCCCTTGGTCATTCTGTTTAGATGAGGAAGTATCTCTGAAATGATGGCCAACAGGTCATGTCTGTAACGTTTAACTGGGCAAAATTCTGCATTATAGGGCAAAACCTTTTCAACCAAGGTAACTAAATTGGGCAAACATACAGAATGTGTCCAGATCTGGGACCTATAACATAAAAATATCATGAAGCATTTTATGACATAATGCAAAATGCCATAAAATATTTCCTGAGATCAACTCCTGATGCTTGATTGTGCTATACAGTATGAGCTACTTTCAAGGCAGATATGTCTCTGAATAAAACTCTGATTTTTTAAAGAACTTTTCAGATATATTAGAGGATACTGAGTAATCTGGTAAGGAAATGTCTCTGAAATAATGACCCAGCAGGTCATGGGTTGTCTAGTCACAAATAAAGATAAACTAGTCATAATTATTTTTATTTAGTGACTTTAAAGGGGCCAGGCACAAAACTTTTTGGTAAAAAAAAACTATACCTGATCCTTCTTCTGTTACCATTCCAAGGCCTTCTGCTTTATTCTGACGTTCAAAAGCATTTAGGTCAAGAACACTATAATGAAACATATATAAATCACAAGTATTCAATTTTGCTGTAAATTGTAAGCAAGACATTTCTGTGCACTTACACTTTATGTAACTGAGTTAATACCAGTAAAGTGTGAATGCATTTCATTGTATGACAGAAACACTTATTTGGCTCAGCAAAGAGGAGTCACATCACTCTTTCTTTTTCTTAAAGGTGAAGACAGGAACTTTACCTTTAAGAAAATATTTAAGATTCAAACCTTCATAGGTCATGTTTAAAGTAAACAAAATCTTCTTTAGAAATGGTCTTTTTCTGACACTGTACAAGGAGGACCTTTTTAATATAGAATTAGTTCTCATAAGCAAATCGGAGGCTCATCTGCATTTCCTACCTTTACAGCACACACTGGCCCCTTTGCAGGGATCAATAGACAAATTGCCCAGTCTTTTTTTAGGATAAAGAATACAAGTCATGATGGATTTTACTCCACTAATCATTGCCGACTATAGGGGGCGATGCTCATTTCTGTTTTAAGGCCACTGAGCAGCGCTGTCTGAAGACATTTCCACGGTCATGTGGCCAGCATGACATCACGGAGTACTGTTACCTTCCCACCAAAGTGGCACCTATTTATCTACTTGCACTTGCATGCTTTCGAACTGCTAGGTTGGCAGGAGCTGGGGCCAGGATGGAAGTTCACCCCATCATGTAGTGCTGGGGTCTCGAACCTGGGCTGCCAGTTTTCCAGCCAACAAGCCCAGCATCTTAACCACTGAGCCACCGCACTGACCCTCTATAAGTAAACACATAAAAGGGCAGCTTCAATTGTACAGTTATAACTACCCATGTGATGTGCCACTGAGTGCAAAGTATAATAGTCTAACTGCAATATCATAGCAATAAACTAGCTAGACACAATTATAAAAAAAAATCTTCACCTAACAATGGGAATATACATCTATTATTGAATGTATTGTTGATTGATGGGTTTTTTTAATTGTTGGCTGTTGTTTTTGTAAGTCATATTTTTCAAATTTGGAGGTTATCTAATTTTTTTAAATAAATAAATACATTTAGAGAAAATTTAGTGTGAAATCTCTACGTCCCCATCCCAATCTTTGGACTGTTTAGCATAAAAATTAAAGAAATGAGTGTGCTATAGGAAATTAAAGTAATAAATACTTTGCATAATATGCATAAAAGTGTTTCTGAGAAGTTGAAAAGAAAAAAAAATCTTTTAACCTAGACTGCATTGGGGAAATTACTCCTCAGCCAATATTTTGGCATCTACATTCCAACACTAATTCCATCCGTCAGAATATTACATCTTACAAAATAAGACAAGCCTGTGTTTAAAAAAATCATTGAACCATATTGATATTCGGTGATTTTGAAAGTCATTGGGCATATTACTCTTTGTCAACTCTTTGTACTGTAGCTTGTTCACTTTTTTTTTGCTTTACTTTTCAAACTAATAGAAGGATTTCCCTACGCATTCAAACCTACTCATTGCAAGACAACATACCCAGGAAAATCAGTCTGTATTAAAATATTTATTCAATTGTTTGCTCATTCATTCATTCATTTTTTCATTATAAAGCTTTCTATGCTTTTCCATTCCTTACTTGCTCTGGGCAACTCATGATGATATATAATATAGGATTTGAAAATGTACTATTTTTTCTCTTACCTGCAAGACTGCATAAGACCAGCAAGGCTCTGAAAGAAGCCTACGTCTTTTTTGTCCTTGAGATAGTCAAGCATTTTCTAGAATAAAACATTTGGTATAAATATAGATACAAAGTGGATCTCTTTTTTTTTTTTTTGCTTCTTGACATAACATCCTCAGAATTTAATCCACAGTTGTAGACAGTAATATTGCCAGTTCTTAAGGAGGCAAGTAAGAGGCTCTAGGTCTCTCTCTACATCCTTTCTGCTTTCTCCTTCAATTTTGCTAATGCCACAATTGCTTCTTGCTACCTTCTTCATCTTCTTTCCTCCATCCCTGGCATTAATATTGATTGTTTAAAGTTAGATGCAAATTGGTCCAATCAGATTGAAAGCTTTGTGCCCTTACATGTTTGTATCCACAGGCAAACTTTGATTGACTTGTGATCAACAACCTCAACAGGTTGGCAAGTGTAGCACTTTTAGAGGTAGCAGCAGCAATAACAGTGATGCCCTGAGGTCATTTAATAATCCACGATACAATAACTACCACTGTAATAACAATAGAAGCATACAATTCAATTTTAAAAATACAGTATAATCTCAGCAAAACAACACATACTAAAAAACTGAACCTAAGGCCTTGAGGTTTTTAAAAAAGAAGTGTAGGCTCCAAGATTAATGTAAAAAGGTATCTGGCAAAAAAAAAATGGTGCCAGATAGAATTTTCTGGAGATGGTATTCCAGAATTACAGCATCATAACTGAAAAGGACATTTTCTGATCAATATCTATTTTAGCATAAAGGAAGACAAGAAATCTTTTTAAAAGCTAATATTCTGATTCCTTAGAAAGAGACCAGCCACTATTGAATTAATCAACTTCAATCATCAGCAAAATATGCATTATGAAGATCCAAAAATTCTTGTCACTGAAAAGAAGTAATTCACTTTAAATGTCAGAAAGATTACCTGCTGAACAGTTGAATTTCCTCCATTCAAGACAGCAATCCCAAGTTTGAGGGTGGCTGCAACCATTGGTCCCATTTCACCTGCAAAGCAAATATTTATTTTATTTATACATACGTACGCCTATACATATACAGTACATATACATATACAGCTACTTTCTCTCTTATAAAACAATTCCAACATTTAAAATATGTGCATTTGAGTGTATAAAGGTATATCTATATGTATGTATATTACAAATAGCTTTCTAAATTTTTCTTTCTTTCAGTATCCTCTGTATTCATCCATCAGATACAAATTTAAAAAATCTATTTTCCAACTTAGTATTTTCTGCTCAGTCTGTCCAACCATGCATGCATGCGGATGGGAAGCTCTGGACTGAATCATTAGGGTCAAACTAGTGCTAGCATTCATTTCAATAATTCCAGCAATATGTTCATTTTATGCTTATGAGCAGCAACTGAGTAAACATTTCAGCAGCCTTAGTGCTATACACAACATCTATCATCTATCTCTTTCTCACTTTGTTGCAGTCCTAACATAACTGTCTTTCCATAACCGTTTTATGTACATTTCAGTGAAATTCTCCACTGGGAAATGTTAAATCAGCAGAAAAGTCCTCGGGAGAAAATAAATAAGGTTAACTTACCTTTGCTGGCACTAATTGTCTGCAGGACCATTTCTGCAGCCCCCCGATCATGGAGTCTTGCTTGCTGGTACAGGAGCTTTTGCTTTTCCATTTCTTTTTCCTGAATAAAAATCCCAACCATTTAAGTTGAGGGCTTTTCCTAATATCTTTGCTATGTAATTTTTCATACCGGAGGGCTCTTATGGCAACTTAAAATTGAAAACAATAGACATGGTGATATAATATCAAACATCATTTTTACCATACATCTGACAAAATAGGCTTTAGAGTAGATTTTTCAGTGTAGACTTTAATCAACACAGAATTTATGGTTCATATATATTCTTTTTCTCAAAAGCCTGCATGCTACTTGGGCTTGACCTGTTCATATTATCTGAAGGAGAATATTCAGGGAACTTTGTGGCCCAGTAGATGTTGCTGAACTGCAATTTGGATAACCTCAGCCATCATGATCAGAAGTGACAGATTGAAAGTGTTGCGATTCAGCAAAGCAACATGCTATGATATAACATAGGAATTGTTTAATATAGCCAGCTCATGATTCTTAAACAACAAACTTTATGACTGAAGCATTACATCAGGACCTATTTAATAAAATGCAGATTTATAGAACATGTAAAGGTCAGATTGTGTAACTTTCACATTTTATATTTCACTTTTATATTTTGTAATTCTAACTAAAAATTAGCTAGTAAACAATGAGCGCTTAAAATATTTTAGATTACTATTCAGAATTCCAATGAATTGCTATGCTAAATATCAAGATATAATTGATTCTAGCTGACCCTTAACTTTAGTATAATAGTGAACTGCCAGAAAAATTAAAATTATAATAAAAGTTGCATAGAACCCCATAAGACCAAATCTAAGTCAACAGCATGACACTCAAGAAATATCAAATCTGAAAAAAGAGTGGCCAAATTATGTGCAAACTGAAGCAATTGCATAGGTAGTTTGGGTGCCATAAACATTCTATCTAATGTAGTGTTCCTTAAATTTGGCAATTTTAAGATATGTGGACTTCAACTCCCAGAATTTTCCAGCCAGGGCTAGCTGGAGAATTTTGGAAGTTGAAGTCCCCACATCTTAAAGTTCCCAAGTTTGAGATACACTGATCTAATGTAAAGAACTCATACAAGTATGTGGAAGAAATTTAATCAATGAGGACCTGTGGCTATCCATTCCTGAAAACCTAAACACGAAGGACAAGAAAGGAATGTTTTTAGTGAATGAGAGGTAGCCCCTAATCTAACAAGCAGAAGTTCCTATATTCATTTATCTATGAATAATTAAATTAAATTAATCAGTTAAATAGATTTTTATTCCAAGTAAATATATTGGTGACTAGGTTGCAAATCAATCATATTTTTATCCAGAAACTTATTCTGAAGCATAAATGGTTTTTTTAATCAGAATGTAAGAGCAAAATGCATTATGTATTTTCACTCCTCAAGCTACTATTGAGGATATCTATGTCTGAGCATCATTGCATGTTTTAAAAGCGAACAAAAAATAGATAGGAACAAAGCATTGATGCTGATTTTCTGCTATGATTATTCAAAAATTTTGTCTTCTTGTTAAAATCTCTTCTTGTAAAATATTTTTGTAAAGAAGCATGTCAAAACATAACTAAAACATTATTTCAATGAAGTTGCAATGTTACTTCAATGGTATTAAAAGATCTTCGTGCATTTCATCTTTTTAGAGCCTCCAAAACTCTTTTCTTTCCATGTAATTGAAAATTTCACTTATCTATGGGGATTTTTTTGGAAAGCCTTAGCTTTAAATCTTTCTCTTCTTATTTGAGGTGAATAGAACTGAAGAAATGATGAAATTGGAAGAATTAAGCATCCAAGACAGAGATCATTTCTCTTCTGGTGATTTATAGCTTATTGAGTATTACTCGGCCATTGTTGTGCTAGAACAGCAGTAACCATGACGGGCTTTACATCATTTCAACAATGTTTGCCATAAAGATACTATAAATCATTACAGAAGAAATACAGGGTGCTATGATTGATTCAAAGGAAGGGGGAAGTGGGAAGCGGGATGGGGGAGAGGCAGGGAAAGGAAGGGAAGGGCATTATTTTGATCCTAATCCAAGCCAGTGCTTCATTTTGTGGAAAAAAGCTCTGATCTAGAAAATTCTCTGAATGCAGTAAGAGAGTAGCGATCTTAACAAGCTAGCCTATCATTTGGGATAGCTTATCAGGAACATGGGGAGATGAAAAGAAAAAGGAGCCATATTCAAAAAAATTCATCTCTCCTTACATGAATGGGATGCCCTCAGGAGCAGAATTCCATATTTAGTCTGGATCTACCCTGAATAATCTTGCTGATAAATATAAGATGTAAGGCAATAAATAAATAATAAAAAATATCTATATACTGCATCTTACACAGCACAATCTCCAACTGTCTATAATATGAGAAACATATAAACACGTACCAACACAAATACATAGACACACACAGAGGAGAAAGGTCAGACTGGAAACACAGAAATATAGTGACAAAGGACAAGCACAGGTGATATACGCATGTGTATATACTTTCTGGTATTTCTTCTGCTGCAAGCCTTACTACATTAAACTTAACATTTCTTATAATCAAAATTCAATTGTAAAACACTATACAAATTATATCTAGATAAATGGGTAGTTTTATAATGACTCAACAGTTATGACCACTTATTCCACAAAGATGTGGAGTGTCACATTCAGTGCTTAGCATATCAGGCAATAAATGTTGACTAAGGCAAAAACGAACTTAGTTATCAGAAAAAGCGCCAGGATAATCTGGCTGAAATGATTATTCTGCACCTTGACTTTGCTGATAAGAGGTGGCTAACAACTGCTCCATAGAGGCTACAAATTACTATGGGTGGTTTTGACTGAGGAATTCTGAGGATCAATAAAGCTAGAGCCAAAAATACCACAATACTCGGTACAAGCTGTAAATCTATGAAATAGAGGGCAAAGCAGAAAGTATATCCCAAGCGGCCTCAATCACTAGTCTCTAATCACACACAGACACACAAACACACACAGACACACATTAGAACTCTGCAGTGCTTTGGATTAATTCTTCAATTAATTCTGATTTTAGTCAATAATTGTTACTGTAGACACAGTTGATACAATATTCTTTATTCATCCCAAGAATTCAAGGTTTATTTTTAAAAATTATACTGTTTAAGATTAACTTATTTACCTCTAGAGTTTGGAGAGGGCTCATTTTAAACATACAAAGGAAAATGTGGAATAAAATCTTATCAGAACGTCAGTTTGTATGTAGATGTAGGATGTCATACTTGCATTTGTATTAATTTTACGGTTACATTTATAAATGTATTGTGATGCATATTGATTTTATAGTCACTGTTATGTAATTTTTCATTTTTGTTTTAGCCTAAATGTCATTTTAATTGTGACCAGATCACACACCATTGGGGAGAAACTGTTATTAAGAATGTTTTTTCTTTGTGTGCTCTGTAGAGCAAAGGTAACAGCTACAAGACCTTAAACCAGCTTGGCTCCACTCAAGCTTCTACATACGCCAAAACATCTTTGGGAAATCAAACTTGAGGTATTGCACAATATAAGGAAGGGCAGATAGTGAGGCAGAGGAGAAAGAAAGAACATGGTGAAGATGAAGTGTGATAAAGAAAATTTAAATTCTAGTTCATGACTTTGTTGCTAATGAGAGCACTGAAATAAGATGGAATGAGTAAGCAATAAAGCCGAGTTTTGATATACTATGTATTGAATACATGATACATTACTGGGAATAATATTCATTTCAAATGGGAGGGTGGCAAGTTATATCCTCTCAGATGCTCCAAAATGTCAGATTTCATTATATGAACAAAAACATGAATGTACACAAAACAATATGGAAAAGAGACATGAAAAACATATTCAGAGATTAATAAAGTATAGTTTCAACAGTATTTTTTTTTTTACTCTGATCATCTCCTCCTTGGAAGTCCTGCTGCAGGAGGCTGATGGTGAAGATATTCCTAGAAGAGATGAGCCAAGACTGTATGTTGAGAATATGAACACTCTGATTGGGAACCAGAGGAACTGTGGAATGAAATCAAAGAATTTGTTAAGGATGAATATGAAAAGGGGGAAAAATCAAAGACCAAGGAACAGATGAAAGCATATTGGATCTTCTTATAAGCTGCCAAGAAGAGAATAGAAACAGAAGTGAAGAAAGATGAAGCTCTAAGGAAGGAACTTAACAAACGATTTCAGAGTGCTGTTAGAATAGACAAGAAGCAATATTATAACAATATCTGTAAAAACATAGATAGAAACAGACATGGAAAAACAAGGAAAATCTTTCTGAGCTCTGATCTCAGAAAGAGATACCAACCTCAGACTGACATGCAAAAAGAGGTTAATAAATACTAACTGCTTCAAGTAAGATCAAATAACGATCGAAGGAGTATATTGAAATTCCGTAGGACAGAGAAGTCAATATCTAAGATGACTTAAGATATTCCCTACTTACCTCTAATATTAAAAGATGAAGATAGATAGATTAGGTCATTAACAAGAGGAAAGGCCACAGGAATTGATGGAATATATATATAGAACTCTGCCAAGCAACACTATACAGTGGCCAACAGATTGGAAGAGGTCAATCTACCAACATAAAAGAAAACAGACTTAACAGTATACAAATTATTGTACAATATTTTTAATTTCAGAGCTAGCAAAATAATGCTTAATATCATCCAAAACAAATTACAGACCTACTTGGAAAGGGAGGTGACAGGTGCTCAAGTTGGCTTTAGAAAAGACCAAGGAAGAAAAGACATTATTACTGGTATACACTGGATAATTGAGAAAGCCAAAGAATACTGATAAAAAAGTTAGGATGTGTTTATTGATATGCAAGGCTTTTCACTCTGTGTTGATTATGTTAAGTTGTGAAATGTGCTCAGAATGTACATAGAAAAATGAAAAAAAGAATGAAATTTTAAAATTTGGAGAAGTTAAATGTCAATAACCAGCATGCTGTAGTACTATTCAGATTACTGAAAAGCAAATGAACTGCAAGCACTATTAATTAAAGTAAAAAAAAAATGGAACTAAAATTAAATATAAAGAAGACCAGACTAAGGACAAAAAGTACAGGAACCAGAACTAGAATTTAGAAGTAGTAATGATGATACTGAAGTGGTGGATAGTTTCTGCCTTTAGGATTAATTAGGATTAATTAGCAACAGTAAATGAACCAGCAGTCAAGGTATATGCTATAGATCTGCACTTAGCAGAGCAATCATAGAGGCTTTGAAAGTGATATTCTGAAGACAGGATGTATCAAAGATCAAACTCATGTAGGCATTCTATGGAGGGAAAGCTGTACTTTGAAGAAGCAAAACAGAAAGAGTATTAATGCTCTTGAACTCTATTGGAGAAGGGAATACCATGAGAATAACATGGACAGCCAAGAAAACAAACCAATGAGCACTGAAGAAAGCAACCCAGAGTTCTCATGTCAGACACAAATGACCATACTAAAACTATCATACTTTATACACATTATGCCAAGCTTTAGCTCTCTGAAGATATCTATACTGCTGGGAAGAGTGGAAGGAAAGAGAAGAGGCCGACATACAAGATAGATGGTTTCAATTAAGTTCCACCAGCTGCATCATTGGAAAACCTGAAGGACCAAGTTCAGAACACCTGGAGAAAATCAATCTATGTGATCAACTAAAAGTTGAGACTAACTTCATGGCAGTCAACCAGTCAATGATCACCTCTTAATCAGTACTATTAAATCTTGTTTTCTTCTATATAATTTATCATGGATTTTTTTTTAAAAAAGTTTCTACAGAAGTTATAACTTTTCTTTTTTTCTATGTAGTGATTATTCTGGCTTTCAGAGGTTTCCTAGAAGCCCAGCTACAAGAAACCTTTCTTATAAGTTGTGTCTGTATGTATGTGTGCCTTTGACTGTAGGCAAGTTCCTGCAATTTTCTTAGCAACATTTTTGGAAGTGGCTTTGTCATTGCCTTCTTTCTACAGCTGAGACAGAATGGCCCAAACTGACCCAGATAGCTTTGTGCCTCAGGTAGGACTAGAATTCAGTCTCCTAGCTCCTAGTCTGGTACATTTAACTGCTGTATCAAATTTAAAACGTTTAAATATGTATCTTCTGTCTGGAAAATAGGCTCCATATCAAATCATCACCTAAATTGAAATACATATGTTATTACTAGAAAGAAAAGGAAATGAATGCCTGTAGAGTGTTATAAAGAACCAATTCATCTTTTAAATTAGGAAATACATAACCATGCCCCAAATAAAACTGTAACATTTCCAGAAATGTCAAAGCCCTTTGTTAATTTTTCTATATACATTCAAAATCCACTGGGAGGGAGACAATAATTTGGAAAACTGTATGCAATAGTTTAATGCAAATACATACTTATTTCATTGATTCAACAACATAAAAATCTATTATTTGAAACTTAATTTGCATGTAAAACATACCTCTTGGTATGTTTATGACATTTGCAGTGCAATACTACATGTTCATGGAACGTTCTCCCAGGTGCAAGTAAGACTGCAACCTCAAAAATATAAATAGTTTCATTCTGCCCAATTTAATTAAATGCCTTGGTTTTGTACTTGTGGTGTCGTTGTTGGAGAAAGAAATGAAAAGATGACCCATAAGAAGAATGCTGAAGAATGACAGCAGGCATACAGGACTGGCTTCTTATATCTCTTATCTAGATGAAAGGTCAAAAAATATGGAAAACAGCAATTCACAAACAAAAAAAACTCTGTAAGATTCCTCTAATGGCTCTGTAACATCCATCCATGGCAGCATGTTAGGAGAGAAACCTAGCAAAAATTCAGCTTGATTTCAATAATGTTTATACATCTATAGAATTAACTGGAATTATTTTCTAATGCTAAGCATGTCTTCATATTGAATATTTTGAGGAAAATCTTGAATATTCCAGAAGAGGGTTTTGCCAAACAATAATTCAACCACATTCACAGGACTATAATGGGGATCCACACATCTTCTGTTGCAAGTCTCCTGTGATTTCCCATTGTGTCCTTCATCTGTTTCATCCATAGAATCTCTCTTAAAGAAGATTTTTGATTGTTTTAAATTGGGCAGGAATTTCAATCCACAATATTATGTGTTATTATTTGTTAAAATATCATGAGAATCGTGAGGAAAAATGTGATTTGTTTTCTTTGCCACAAATTAGTAGATTCCTATACTAACACCCCACCATTATCTCTTAGTCATTGACAAAAACTGCTCATTCCTACATTAGTTGTTATAAGTACTCATGGAATGATCTTATAAATGGGGAAAAAATTAAAAAGACTAAATATTTAAATGTTTTTTGCTGCTAGCCAAGAAAAGACAGTTCAACGAGCAACATTAAAAACACACTCACACTCAGGTTTTGCTTTCATATTCTAGGATCACTTGCTTATTTTCTTCTCAAAGTATCTATGTCATCTTTATTAAAGATTTATGCAATCTTATGTCTTTGTTTCTATTGTTAACCACTCGTTTGTCATGGCTAAGGAAATATTAGATAGAGCAACTTTCTAGAGTTTATTTCTCGTGCATTTACCATATCTATAACCTATAAAAAACTGGAAAGTCAGGTATTTGTAAAATGTTCTAACGTTTAGTATTGTAAAATATAGTAATGATTTTGCATGAAGATATATTATGTATAAAAATATATCAGACTTTATTGGGATGTAGGACAAATTATTTTCTTGAACATATTATATAAATAAATAATATTCTAACAAGAAATTACATGGATTAAGATTGAAATCCCAAAGGTGCTTTTTCAAAAGGCAACTGGACTTTGTTTTTCCTTGACATCGTCTTAATTCTCATCCAAGAAGCTTCTTCAGTTCTGACTAATGGTGGAGCATGGAAGGATTTATATTCCTTGCAATCATCTGGTCGTTAGCATTCTTTCTGAGAGTCACTGAGGCCACTTGGAGTTTTATCTGTGACCTCAGAGTCACCTGAATTGTGCAAAGGACTATGTTGTCCTTTCAGCAGTTTCAAGAAGGTTCCACACCCATTTACCTATTCAGTCAGAACTGAAGAAGCTTCTTGGATGAGAAGCAAAACATCTTCAAGGAAAAACAAAGTCCAGTTGTCTTTTGAAAAAGCACTTTGGGACAACCATGACCTGGATGACTGAGAATCTCCATAGACATTAAGATAGGAAATAAGAAATATCTTTAATTACTGTTCAACTTTCACTATAATCATTGAAATTATATTAACATCAGTTTATCAATCGTCTAGCATTTATTGAGCATAAATAAAAAAACTTCATTCATCATACTGTGTAATGATTGACCTAAAAATAAAAATTAAGATTCTAATTCCAACATTAGGAATTCAGGTGGAAAATTGATCATTTAATTAAAAAATATTCTGTTTTGGGAACTGCAAAGACTTTAAAGTATCAAGGCTGTTTAAGAAAACTTGTCCAAGATGTTGAGTCTAATAAAACTACATGTCACAAAATTAGTCCCACATAAGCACACAACACATTATTTTACCTTGCTGCGTTGGGATCCTGTGACCTTAAGGAAAGGTGAGGATAAGAAGTGAAATAGCAATAAGAAAACTGTCCAAAGTACTCTAACGATAGCTGATCAACTAAATGCACAGTTCAAATTGTAGTTCTTGAAGAACGATTGCTTGGATCCCCATATATTTTGTAACAACTTAAAATTTAAATGCAAAAAACAGAAAAGTTTCAACCTATAGGGCTTTATTTAACATTCAATTGTTTAATACATTCTCTCTCTCCCCACAAGATATTTCTTATAGAAACCAGGACTGTCCTAGTATAGATTTAACAGTCACATCCCAAGATATATTTTATACATCCTCTTAGTTTTTAAAAGAACCTGATATTTAAAATAGTTTCAAGAGTTTTCAGCTGAACAAATTCCATAACTTTTACTTGATAACTCTCAGATTCATTTGTAAATTCTAATTATATGAATACTTTTTATTAATAAGAATACTTTGAAAATATACATGTCTTTATCAAGGTTTATAATAATTTACAAGATGGAAATACAGTGGCAAATGAAAACAAACAACAAAAGATATGTACTTCCCACGTAGACAACAGTGATTAGTGGTAGCAGACAAAGATGAAGAGCAAGGACGAGAATATCAAAGCGACAAAGAAGAGTTCTGAATAGAGCTAATTTTAATTTGGTTTATATTTTCTGTTATTTTTACTTACACTGAGGGAAGAGCAAAACTGAAGCGTTTCTTCTCATTACAAACAAATGTATATATAATCGCAATGACACATATAATCAACTTTCTTACCAAACTCAATGCTTTAAAATAATAAAAATCTCTAATCAGTTATAACTAATATTTTGCTTGCTCCAGCACACTTTACAACATTACGAAGAGAAACAAATTCTTACTGACTGCAGAAGAAAATGGGAAGCATCTGAGTATGCAATTAAACTTTTTCAATTAATAAAATTAGGGATTTAAATTGTTATTACTTGAGTTCTATAGAGATCCCCGTGTTCCTTTATAAATCAAAATAAAGTATTTTATGAACAAGTATTTTCATAATATGAAATTCAATGTAGGACAAAATTTAACTTTTATAATTTAATAAGTTGTTAACAGTTTAAATTTAGTATAAGTAAGTATTGTCTATTTCAACTTCAATGAGTACATCATCTTATTTGTTGTTGCATTTCTATAATCTTACATTTTACAAGACATTTTACAATAGAGTCATTAGAAATGAAACAGTTCAAATTCTGTTTTAAAAAAATCCAATATTTCTAGGAGATATATTGGAAACACTGATAATTGTGCCATGTCAGTTGATACATTCAAAGATGCCTCGTACAACTGAATTTCAGATTTTTCTATATCAATTGTCACTGCTAATTTGATAAGGGACTGGATAATAAATAACAGACACAAAGTGTCCTAAGTGTACTTATGTAAAAATTGTAACAACTGAATCATCACAGAGCAAGTAAGTGCTAATTGTTTCCACTCACTACTGGCAAGAAATACAGAATTATGATGAGTGATTGCTTTATAAATTTATAGTGGTGATCTCAAAAGGTCTTTGATCCTATCAATAAGTGCAAGGTAATGTCTTATAGTAACTGAATTCATTAAGATAATAACAGCTCTTCATCTAACCCAAAGCTCATGATCTCAATACACAGATGAGTTTCTTCTGACAGACAGGTTTATAGCCCAGATTGATTTTTTCCAGTATCAGCTACTTTGCTCAGAACTCCAACAAGTGGTAAAATAAAAAATATTTTGCTTCAAATAGAATATAGAGGGGCTTATGATACATGGCACATATCCAAGAGGACAAAATACATGAGCAAAGCAAACTTGAGCCATTCCTGTGGGCATTATTATCTTGATTTATCTGAGAAACGCATGTTGTATATATAAGGTGAGATAGCTGGGGGGGATAGGAAAAATAAGAGGATAGACAGAATTCACATGTTGGATAATTTTACATACAATTATTTAGAAATTGAGATTCCAGATCTGGCTATCTTCATTTACAGATAATCTTTAACTTGCTGCCACAGTTGGGACCAGAATTTCTGTTGCTAAGTATCCCACTGCCAAGTGAGTCGTATCCAATTTTATGACTTTTTTGCCATGGTTGTTAAGTGAATCATTGCAATTGCTAAGTGGACCATACTTCCCCTATTAACCTTCCTTGTTAGAAGCCAAGCTGGGAAAGTCGCAAAATGCTACCACATGATCTCAGGACACTGCAACCATTGTAGATACATGCCAGTTGCCAAGTGCCTGAATTTTGATCATATGACTGCAATGGTTGTATGTGCAAGGACCAGCCATAAGTCACTTTTTTCAGTGCCATTGTACCTTGAAATGGTTGCTGAATGAATGGTTGTAAGTCAAGGACTACCTGAATATCTTTCTAAAAACAGGTAAAGACTGTAATAAACTATACAGGAGGGAACTCCTAATTTAACACTTTTAAATGATGCAAAACATAGCAAAACTTCTCATAAATATCTAACCAGAATCTCATAATAATGGTTCACTGGCACAGGTCTCTTAACACTATTGTTTAAGTTGGTCTTGCCTATAAAATCTTTTCTATACTGAGTATAATATACTTTAAAACCTAGCAGTAAACTACTTAAGTATATTTGGTGAACAAAATCCATAGCCAAGTATTTGTCTAAGAGTTTCAAACAAGACTTTGGAGATTCTTCATCAAAACTTTCTCAGTTGTTATAGAAGTAATGTAAAATACTTTAACTTTGGATTTTAATGTGGTCAGATTTTTAGTATTTTTTAAAATAATATTTTATCAGTCAGATAAAATCTGTTATCAGAATTACGTGTTTACATATTGAAAAGCATGAACTACAAATGCTACTACAAGGGACACTATGGAATAATGAATAAAATAAAAGATTAAAATAGACAATATTAATCTTACTTCAAAGCTCTTCACTTCCTCTTCACCATCATTGTTATCTTCTTCATCATGGCAACTCTGAAAAAAACACTGTGTTCACAAATGTTTTTTTAATTAAAATATGTTTGGTTTCAAGATTATTTCTGGCTCTTATTAAGATAAAATAAAGCAGAGACATAAATTGCATATCTTGCATAACATTAGGGGACTGTTGACAGGAAACTTTGCTGGGTTTGCTCCATTATTGGGGTCAGCTATCAAAGTTATGTAGTCAATTCCCAACAATTACATAGAATCTAACCGTTTTTAATGCCATGGGAAAACTGCACCCCCAAGACCGCTGGTGCATCTTGGTCATCTTACAGCCAAGAAATGATGGACAGGAGGAATCAGATTAATAAGTGAGTCAGTGAAGAAGAAGGGAATTTGTAATGTTCATTTGATTAGAAAGTATCAAGGTTTGTATTTCAAGTCAAGGAATGATGATACAAGTGACAAAAAACAAACTTATGGATTCGGGGGGGGGGGAATTACCTTTGCCATAATATCAGCATATGCCATATACAAGTAATCTTCGTCCAATTTACTGTAGTATAGAAAAGAAAAAAACAGGAGGTTACAATTATCATTTGAGCTGTTCTGTATCTAGAGTTAAAGTTACATACGTAAGAAAGCATGATAGACTAATGAAGGGGAAAGTATGGCTATTGCAAGAGCAGTTAGTCTAGAGTTTTGCCATATCTACAGAAATCTTGGTGGATCATATGTAGTGAAAGATAAATTGAAGGAGGAACACTAAAGAAAATGACATCAAAAATCTATGCTGATATTAAAATCAAGAACTCCTCCAACAAACATAAACATGAAACATGAAACATAAATACGTACGTATGTGTTTGTATTTGTGTTTATGTTTATGTTTTATGTTTTATGTTCTTAAGAATGTGATTCTCAATCCTGACTAGAATTCTGACGATGTCAGCAGACACTGACGAAAGCTAAGTTTCTAAATAAATTCTTCAGTCTCGGTGATCTGTGTTTTAGTGTTTTGAATATGAATATATCCGAGACTCACATCTATATGTTTTCAAGCTTAATAGTTTCAATTTTTTTTATTTTCACTTCAAACTTTTGACCTTTTAGTTCAGTTTTTAATATTATATATAATAATAAACATTATATTTCAAATTAGCTATAAACAAACTAAGCTGCAATAATAGTGATACCATATATCAGAGGTCCTCAACCTTTTGGGCCCCGGGAACAGGTTCCATGGAGAGAGGTTTTTCCACGAACTGGAGAGTGCGTGGTTTTGTATGCTGCCTGCATCCCGTGGATGGGGATTTGCTTGTTTGTACGGACCGGTTGCTGGCATGCCACGGCCCAGTACCGGTCCACGATTGGGAATCCCTGCCATATATAATAGTGGATAAACTGAAAATTTTAGGTGCTAAAATGCACCCAAAAATTGGCTTATCTATAGTTGGGTTTATCTATGAATATATACTGTAATACTTTTTAAAGGACTCCTTTTTCCTATTTATACTCACATATAAGCCCGTCCCCAAATAAGTAGATTTTTGAATTTTTAACCAAAATAACATGAAAAATGCAAGTTGACTTATCCACAGGTGGAACACTTTTCATGATATTTTAGTTAAAAGTTCAAGGGTCAGCTTATCCATGAAAGGCTTATACAAAAGTATATATGGTATGCTGTTTTGGATTCTGTTTTTTCTAATAACACAACAGAGAAATATAAATCATGTAATTTCTTCTGTACCCTAACCAATAAGGAAATAATCTTATTTGCTCAATCTTATTTGCTAATTAAATTTGTATAAAGTATAATGGTTTTCTGTCATTTATTGATGAGACGTTTGTAGATATACCTGAATACAAAATTGGCGCAAATTTCATGAATCAACCCAATAGTACTTTGATATTTAACTCCACATTACTTTTTCTAGGGACAAGAAGTATTTTGTATCTAGATGTGAAAATAAAGCACTCTACAAAGAATCATTAATATCTTCTCTTTTTTGTCTCACCATTTTTCAGTTAAAGCTGTTCGACTGAATAGTAAAATAAGTTGATGCAAAGGATCAACTCGCTTAATACATTCATCTTCTTCTGTTGGTTCTGCTCCAGGTTTCTGCAGCAAGAAACAGAAGAATAAGAACATGAAAAGAAAATATTTGACATCTCAGATGTAGATATATTTGGACATCATACTGAGAGCCATCAAACTTATTTCCAAACAAATTTACATTAGGGATGCTTGAGAATTTGATTTTTAGATATTTAAATGTAAACTGACTTGAATTACATTTCTTGAATCATTGCGAAAAACTCAATTTTTCATAGGTTTGCATACCTTGCAAAATGCTATACCATACTTTGAGGCTCAAAATACATATTAAGCATACAATATATTTTTAAATATACTTTTATTTACATCTTGTAAATTAATGCATACACAAGATAGAAAAAAGAACATTTGTCAAGGTAAAACAAATCAGAAATAGGCGGATAATAAATCAGAAATATATATCATTTTGAAACTCAAATGATATAATCATCAATGTTAGAACTCACTTCTATAATTATACTGGCAAATGTAATGTTAGAGTAACAACTGTAGTGCTGAAAAGGAACAAAAATAGCATATATATTTACAGTTTATGCATCTCAATGCACAAAATTCAAGATATCCAAGGTAGCCTTAAAAGGATTTCTTGAAGTCTACAAGAAGCAGGACATATAAACTGTAGTATCTCCCACTATTTTTGAACTTTTTTTATTTTTGGTTTTGTTTCGTTTTTTGATAAAATTAAAAACCGTGGCATTACCAAAATAACAAGCAAATTCTATAGTTTACTAATGGCTGAATTTGACCAGATTGCATACTACAATACAATTCAAAACAAATAACCAGTTGAATCAATTCTAACATACTGCTAAGTCTTCTATCAACGTATCTTCAAAATAATGGTCTTCTGTTTCCACCCAGGACTTTTCATATCCCTGAAGAAAAAGATTGACAGCTCGGTGCCTTAAAAAAAAGTCAACAAAATATATGTATTTTTAAATGTATGCCCACTTATTGAATATTCAAAATATTTACTATATAAAATATGTATCACTGAATACAGAAGCAGCATATATTTCTTAGCTAATTTATAGGAAGAAGAAATAAAGTCCCAGTGAACAGACCTTCATGCTAAAGACAGAATTGACAGTACTGCTATATCCTTCTGACATTTCTTTTTTCTAAAGCTATTAATGCTACTGAACTTTACACTGTGATTTTGTTGTTTTTCTCGTCTCTGTACAGATCGCACATACCGTGGAAGATTATATAGTGGCGCCATTCTGAAGCAAGCCACCACAGCTCTTTTTCTCTGTTTGGACAAGAGTTTATGCCATACTGCCTTTTTTGACCTTTGAGGATGCTCAACCTATAGAACAAAAAAAAAAATGAAAATCAGAAATCACTTAATAGATGCTTATTTATTTTAAAGGTATAAGGCTGCCATTTCACACCCTTTACTAGGGAGTAAATCCCATTAAACTGAATGTGAATTAATGTGAATGAAACTGAATTAAATAGTCACTTAATCCAATCCATCTCACAGGATTGTTGTGGGAAAAGCAGGAAGAGGAAGAAGTATTAGGTATGTTCGTCACCTTAAGATATTTATAAACAATAATAGAGGCAGGATAAAAAACAAATAAATAAAATAAATAAATTTTATTTTAACTTTTTAGTTAATATGCATAGGATTTTGCTGCTAAAAATGAAATTTTAGAAATATTAGAACTAAATCAAGTTAGCCGAAATCCAGCATAAACTCCTAAATATATTGGTCGAGAACCATTTTAATTATTATCTTTTGCTCTAGTAACTTTAATAATAGAGAAAACAAGCATTTATATGATTTGGGTATAATCAAATATTGTATAAGCTGCAAACTAAGAGTACAATATTTTAAAACTGTAGTCAATCTTTGTCAAACTATTGACAAAGTTAATATTAACTTCCACTGGGAAGTTTTAATCAAACAATACCACAGCAATAATTTGCTTTTAAATTCAGCTTTTGGAAATTGTAAGTTTACATGAGTATACATGTGAAAACAGGGCTAAAGTCACAAAGATTAATCTACATACCTAAAAGAATGTTCTGTTTTGTTCTACATTTTCTGATTCATTTATTGTAGGTAAAGAAATTAGAAAAAAAATATTTTGTTTCTATATGCAGGTAGTCATCAATTAATTCATTCATGTCTCATTCAGCAATTACTCAAACTTTTGATAGTGCTGAAAAAGTG
Organism: Protobothrops mucrosquamatus; assembly: GCF_001527695.2. Lineage (NCBI taxonomy): Eukaryota > Metazoa > Chordata > Lepidosauria > Squamata > Viperidae > Protobothrops > Protobothrops mucrosquamatus. Next base: position 150,200 of record NW_015387105.1, read on the forward strand.
GATTTATCCAACTAGTATCCAATCTTACGATCATCATAGCATCCCATGGTCACATGATCACCATTTGCAACCTTCCTAGCCAGTTGCCACCAAATGAAGTCAATGAGGTAACCAGCAGAAATTTGCAAGTCGCAGTCATGTAACATCATGCTTAACAGCTGCAAGTGATTTGCTTAATGATTATAGCAGAATTGATGTTGTTAAGTCAGACATAATCACCTGATGTTTCATTTAATGATCACATAACTTAACAATAGTCCCAATTGCAGTCATTAAGTGAAAACTACCTGTATTGCTCATTTGGAAAACAAATTTCCTTCTTTTTTGTGGCTCTCAGGTTGTGGAATGCACTTCCCAAGGAAGTATACTTGCTGATAGAAGGGAATATTTGCAAGATCCATTCTGAGTCGATCACTGGGACCAAAGATTTATTCTTCCAAGCTTTCAGGCTTGTGCTGGATCCATCATCAGGAAACTTCTCTCTCTCCAGAAACTGTGCACTGGTCTGTTCTATGCATAAATCAGGTAAATCAGGTACTTAGGGGCCGAAGATGCGAAGGCACAAGGAAATGACAATTAACCACTTATTGGCCAGCCATCAACACCCAATTAACAGCTAAAAGCTACACCCAACCAGGAACCATACAAATGCAGCATGTAGAACAGCCCAGTGCACACATTCTGGAGATAGAGAAGTTTCCTGATTATGGGTTCCAGCATGAGCCCAAAAGCTTGGAAGAATACATTTTTGGTCCTGGTAACTGACTCAGATTGGATCCTATAACATTATCCTGGGACACGTATATTTACTTTCATTTGCAAGAGAATATTTGCAGCTCAGAGTTGAACTGTCAGTTCCTTGGTGCTCTCTGAACTTGGTGGTTTTCTTGCATTACCAAACTTGGTATCATCATCAGTGCTAATTACCATTGATGATGTTACCTAGTTTGATAATGAAATGTCTGTAAGAAAACCATGAACCTCAGAGAGCACCGAGGACCCCACAGAAGTATACTTGGTCTTCACTCTCCCATTATTTAGGAAAATGAGAAAACTGCCTATTTTCCCCCAAGCTTTTAACTGTGATTTTTTAATTGATATTGATTTTATTTTTAGAATGTTTGTTACATGTTATATTTTGCCTTTTTTCTGTAAGCCACCCTGAATGTGCCAACAAAACAGCAGGATAAAAATCCAAAAATAGGTAGAATAATCTGTTTTACAAGTTTATTAAAAGAATAGATGAAGTGATTGCAAGATTATCTCAGATATTTCTGAATTATGCTCACAGCACTTCAGTTTGACTGTCTTCTGAAATAACCAGGATGAGCATTTAATTTTCCATATAGAGATGACATAGGATTCTTGAGATGGTGAGTGGCAAAATGATCAATAGAATGCATTACAGACTGAGTTATTGGTTGCCCATTTCTATGTTACTGTTACTATTTCTGTATTAAATTAGTTGTCTTCATTCTTTGTTTTGCTTTGTTGTCCATGCAAGTAGAGTGTCATTTCTATAAAGCATGACCATATTGCTATAAAAGTAACAATTGTACTAATTCTGTTCCTTTGTAGTAGATTTTTTTCCATTATTAATGTCACTACATACTAAATACATACTATGTACTGCATAGTAGAAAATGCCATTGACTAATTTAATGTGCAGCTATAGAAATTGAATAAATAAATATTTACTCTGAACATAGAACAAAATTATAGCATGCCTACATGATTCATCCTGGAAGGATATATGAAAAGTTTGAGTGTTCTTTATAGTAAAACAAACTTTATAACTTAAAGCACACATTGTGAGGACATAAAATAAATTTATTAGTACACTGAATAACTGAAACCCAAACAAGGAATTGTGAATGTCATAATTGAGACAAAGAAAGAGATAAAAGTGTAATACAAAAAACCTCAGTCAGATTAAGTGCAAAACCTTTCAAACAAAAGAATAAATCAAAGTGGAGCAAGCAAGTTGGGAGAAATTGCACCTAAAATATAATCACAAATCAGATATTTAGAGATGTAACACATCAAAATGCATAAACAAAATTATTAAAGGCAAAACCAATACATTCCTAACATAATTAATATATGAGCATATACTCTATACTTCCCATTCTGAAACATTTCCATCGACGATTAGAGAAGTTCTGGAAATAATAAAAGAAAATAATACATGAAGTAGAAAAAAAATCAAAATGATGCATTTAATTTTACTTATGTGGGTAAAAGAAAGGATATTAAACTATATATAAAAAATATGTCACTTGAAAAAGTGTAAATATTTTGAAATTATAATACAGTCACATTAAGAAGAGAATGGTGACTGTGTGTAGATGAGGATTAATGTTTTTCACCCAGAACAGAATAACAATGATTTTCCCAATCCAAAGATATTTTAATGGGAGATTCCCACACATTCAAGTTGCACAGATTTCGTTGTTGTTGTTGTTGCCTTGACTTGGTTAAAGAAGAATACCCTGTTTACTTAAATATTTGAGAATTCTAAATTGAATTCTAACTATTATCTAACTAAATTGAATTCTAACTATTATCAAGGTCCAAAAGAGTAAAAGAACTTCAAGAAGGCATTCCCTCGTTTTTGGGAGCACAATTTATCATTATGCCTTTTAATAAACTGCTACTTTAAATGTCTTTGTATGCCACTTCAGCTGGTATAAGAAAGCCAAGGTTGCTTCAGACTAATGACTTCAGACTAATGACTTTTGTTTCCTGATTAATAGTTTGAATATTCACCCAGGCATAAACAATGGACGGACTATACTGCTTCTCCCTCCTGTGCACCTCTAGATCCTGTTATGGTGCCTCATCATGGGGAGAGGTGTATGTTTTCTGGTAGGGATGAGTGAAGAATCTTAATGAGTGGTTGTTAAGCAAGGACTACTAGCATATTCATGGAATGCAATAAATTTTTGGAAGAACATAATAGAAAACAAATACTTTCAATGCAAAATAAGTATATCAGCAGGACATTTTTCCACAGTACACTACTGAATATGTAAAACAAATTAATATTAAAATGCCAATAATACATCTAACCTGTTCCAGATGGAAAAGTACATTAGCTATATCCAGAACCCGTTCCACAGTCTTTTCTGGATCTGAAGTGATATCAGTTCTGTTCGGTAGATCTTTGTAAAGGGCCACCTGCCATCTAATTGCAGGATCTTCAAGCTGCAAGAAAATATATATGAGGTGCTAAAAATATGTCTCAAATTATGAATAACCAAACAATTATATACAGATTATAGTTTAACTTTATGAGACCATTAGAATCTTTGCTTACATTTCACAGACATTTGTACTATTTTTGGCTCTACACCTGGTGTGCACATATGGATACATGAACAGATATATACATATATGTATCAACCTGCACTCATATATAACTTGCTGTTTGAAAGATTAGGTCAGAAGCAAAACTTATTAATACTTGAAAATTACCTTGCCCTGTAAATGAAGGTTGTTGCGAATAATATCTCGAACTTCATCCTCGGTGTCCTTCTGTCAAGAAAATATATCAAATATTTTACTGAAAAATATTATATAAGGAGGAATATCCCTTGCAGAAAAATAATTCTAAGCACCTTGCAAAGCTACAGTTTTTTATTATTATGGTATGCCACGATAAATATGTAAAATGGGATTAAACGTACTATAAATTTTGGTTCTTATGAGTTCCGTAGTAGAGCAATCTTTACTTGGGTGAAATATTCTTGTGTAACAAGCATAACAAGAGTAATCTAGAGGAAGAGATTTCTCCATTCCTTAACCAGCTCCATTTAGTTAGCATACAGCAGCTATCTGGTATTATCGCTATCTAAGCCACTTCAACACCATTCATAGTTACTTTGGAAAGTGTTTTTTTAACATTTTGAATCTTGTTTATAGGAAAGGGATAACATTGTTCCTCTCTGATATCATTCTTATTGAATATACTGGTTGTCACCCAAGTGTGTTCCAGAAGAAAAGACCAGCCTCTGAAGAAGCTAGTTGTCGTATGTTTTAAAAAAGAGTAGAATAATGGACAAGAAATCCCTGTAATTAACATTATTTTTAATGGCAGGAAGCCAATTAACTTCTAAGAAGAAATAAGCCAGGCAAATATCATATGGTTTTTGGATACATACTGTGCCATGAGAATCCCCCCTTGGAATTCTTTATCTTTTGAATTTTTTATAATGTTGTTTTATAATTTTAATTTTTTTATTCCTAAATTACTCTGATGTTAATGTTTAATTTTATTGATCATATTGTACACTGCACAGACCCTCTATCCAAGTGAGACAGGTAGTTAGGTATAAATAAATAAGTAATAAATAAATAAACAGTAACAAGACTCTTGTAGCAGTCCAATAGGAGTACTGTCTCCATAAAGGGGAGGATCATACACAGTTATTGAGCACATTAAGTGAAGTTCTACATATAGAAATGATTTATAGAGGAAACCTACCATGCTCAATCGATTTTTTGCCAGAGCAATTAATTCTTGGTCACCAGGTGCACAAATATTTAGCCCAATAGGAAGCAATCTTTTTAATGCAGCCACAATCAGAGAAGTCTGAGTTGAGTAACGATCTCCTTTCCGTTTCATTTTTTTTCTTTCCTGATCAGAAACAGCTGTCTGCAATGTAGAAGTAATAATTCATTCTCAAATTATAAAATAAGGGAAGTAATAATTATCTCTTGGGGCTGTTGAAATGAAAAAGGAAGAAACACCAGGGAAATTACTTTGTCGTGAAATGTTTTATATCAGTAATGATGGCAGTAATCTAGAAGTGCAATATAATTTTTCATTTGTATTATCTTTATGCTCACTCTTGTGACAAACTTTATTATGATCTTTTATTTGCACTTGTACAGAGCAGATGGAACTTCTTATGATACTGCCACTATGTCTTATTGTTTTCAACTACATTACTATCATGCCATTATTTTGCTCTCATAATACTGGTTTCCTTAATGATATATTGTTAATACAGCACAACTGTTCACAGTTGAATGTCATTCCAGTTGCATCTATTTCTCTTTGTTTCTTTTTAAATATGACAATGACAGCAGGAATTCTTGAATCTGCCTATTAACTGCATATCCTTCTTATGGCCTTCAGTAAGATGACTTGTCTAATCAGGTATACATTTTTAGTGTCACTTTAAAATAATGATGTAACCTCAAAAACCAACCCAATTCAGGGAAGGGATAAAAAGATTGGATACAGAAGAGAGAGAAGCTGCAGTGTCACTTAGCAACTTGGTTTTTCAAAACGTTTCCTGGAAAAATGGATATGCTGGACATAACCTCAGCTTTTGTACTTCAAAAAGTTAGAAAGAGAAAACAATTTATATTTAGTAAAAGAGAGAAAACATCTATTGAACGATAGAAATAAAATTAATGTGTTGGGGAGGGAAGTGTGTCAGGACAATGAGGATAATTATTTTCTATATATGACACAAGTTACTTGGTAATTACATTTGATAGTCATTTGCACCCAGATTTTCCACACTGATGAAATGAGACTAGGGATCCTCCTGTAGATGGATGTGAAATTTGGAGTTGGTTCATAATGGTTAAAAAAATTTCAAACTAGGAATATACATCCTTTTCACAACCTTTATCTCTACAGATAACATGTTTAGGAAATATTTAGAATATTCTAAAAATGTTTGGACCATTTCAATATCCCAATATATGTGGAAGACTGTAATTATTTTAAAAAACTAGAGATTTTAGCAAATATTTTGATAAATGCAGCAGTATTTGTAAATTCTTATACCTTGGACATCTTCGATTTAGTGTCAGTAATAAGGAAAGACATATTGTTGATTTCATTTTGCACCACAAAGTTCTGTTCTTCCCTTTTAAAATTCTGTAATGTTACAAAGAATATAAAAACACGAAGTATTACAAAATTCACTATCTGGCTCTTCCATTTCCTCCTTCACATTGAATCTTAAAATTTATATAGTGCTATACAATTGCATTATCAAATCATAATCTATATAATATAAGTTTTCAACAAAACTGAACTTATTATATGCAAACATCCTTTTTTTGAGAAAATATACTTTCCCTATTGCTCCCTTCCAAATTGTTTGTAAAAGAAAATAACTTTCTCCAATATTTTCCAAACAAATACTTTGAAACAAATAAAACAAAAACCTTAAGGTATCATAATGACAAGAAATGCTAAGTACTTGAAAAAAGTTTGATTCTAATGAGCCCTTTAAAAAAAATCAGAATAAAAAAGATAACCCAGACAAAGCTTTAGACCTATATGAATGTCATCTATAGCTGCCATTTATTTATAAGATGAAAGAATAAAGCTTTGCATAACAAATTGCAACCTTGATGTTGCTTGTGGGGAGGGACGCCTGTGAGGGCCGGGCAGGGTTGGAGATCCAGGGGGTCTCTGGCAGGTAGGGCGGTGGGCAGGAGGCTTGTCCTGTGGGGTGAGGTGAGGCAAGGCGAGGCAGGCAGGGGTGCCATTGTCGCAGAGCAAGGCGAGGCAGGGGCTGGGGCAGCTGTTGCCTGGCACCTTCAGCCCCCGCACACAGAGGCCAGCGAGCGCATGGGGGCTGACAGTGTCCGTCAGCAGCCACAGCTGGCTGGCCCCTTGACCGGCACACTCTGGGGCTCCGCCGCCCACCACCAGAAGTTCAGAGAAGCCACCTCTGAACTGAATGGCCAGCTGACAGCTGAGGAGGCGATGCAGTGGGTCATGCCCAGGAAAAGGAGAGCATGCGAGCCAGGAGGGATGGGACGGGGGGAGGGAAACCAGCCGTGCTGGGATGCATCCGGCCACATGGGACCTCAGCGAGTTAACGGACGGCTGGTTGAAGAGGGACGGTTGCCATCTCCGGGGCATGGCACACGTGCCCACAGAGAGGGCTCTGAGTGCCGCCTCTGGCACGCATGCCATAGGTTCGCCACCACTGCCCTATTCCTTTTGTGTTTATATCAATATCATGCACATGTACCAAAGGTCAGGACTTTGACTGGATTGCACATCTCATCTGGAAGCTGTTGCACCAAGAGACCTCTGCATGTATCTGATGCTCAATACTCTGACATCAACACTCTTAGTTATGAAATTTAAAAAATACATACATGGGATTTCGACCAGTAAATGAAAACTTCTGCAACCATACGAAACAAATCTTCGGCTTCAGGGTTGGGCTCTTTGAGCCATTTTGCTCTGAAATTTAAAAAAAAAGGGAGGGAGAATCACTCCTATTTGTAGCAGAAATGACAAAGAAACTTCGGAATCTTCAGCATTAAAATATGTATGCATATAGTCCAGTTTTCTGGATTTATGGAACACAGTCCTCAGCAAGAGGATTAGATTCTTAGCATCTCCAGGTAAAGAGGAAAAGAAGGGAGAAAAAAGGTAAAAAGAGAAATCAGTAAAAGAAGAGACAATAAGAATTACCTGTAGTTCCCTTAGATGAAGCAATAATTCATTCAAGATATTGCATTGATGAACTGCATTCCTATACCATTAATTTTTTTAAAAAAACCTTTGTCTTAAATTAATTCATAATAATGTTAAACATCTAATAAATTCTAGTCAATAGAGCAGTTACAATTTGTGAATCTAAGAACTCACTCCCATCATGTGATTTAAAAAAAACCTTGGTCTTAAACTAATTCATAATAATGTTAAACATCTAATAAATTCTAGTCAATAGAGCAGTTACAATTTGTGGATCTAAGAACTCGCTCCCATCATGTGATTTAAAATAAGGCATTTAAAAACTACAGTAGTTTTCTGTGTACCTGTTGTAGTCCACAAATCTGATTAACAATGGATAGAAGGCATAAAGGTCCCGGGAAAGTGTAGTGAATTCATCTAGGATGAGCAGTTCTGCCTCAGACATATCACCCCTGCCTTCTGCTCGTAAGTGTTCTTCATCAGCGATCACCATAGCTGCTTTTTTCTTCAGTTTCTCCATCAGTGGAAGAAAATGTGTTTTCAGAAGCTCCGGCTTCACTTTACTTATGATAGGCTGCGAAAACACTGTAAATAATCCATTAATTTTACTGCATATTAGTAGGTGGGAAAACTACATTAAAGATGTTACTATTTTCAACAGATTTATATTACAGTTACTCTACTAGAATTTTGGTCCTCAAAGAAATGCAAACTATATTCCTATTATTAAATCCACATGCATCTTCTGATAAGCTGGATGGAGCCTCTGCCTTTCGTATTTCATTTAGCCTTTTTAAAATGTGCAATGCTTTTATTGAAATTAGCTGGTTTTGCTTTTATCGGTTTCTTTATATTTTTTTAAAAAATGCAGGTAAAAATGAACCAAAACTTTCTCCTACCTGCCAATCTCTTCATCCAGGCTCCTTCATCTATGCCCAAATTGTTATGTATGATTTTTAGAATGTTTCCCAGAAGAGTATTCATATCATCTGAAGTCAATGCTGTGCAGCACATTTCACTCTTGTTATGACTGTTTTCTGGTCCATGTTCCCACCAATGTGACATATAACTACAAAGCATGGGCAATATAACTTCCATTACATGAGGCATTTGTGTATAGCGAATGCCTGATTCAGCTAATTCCACAATTTCTTCCATTAATTTTTCCAGAGATGGAATATTTGGACTAAGTTCCTTTACGCTGTTTGGCAAATCTAGAAGAACAATATTGCATATTAATATAATACCACGTCAAACAATATATATATATATATGTATGTATTTCCAAACATCACTCATCATCCATGTCTATTTTCTGAATGTATGTGACTCAGTATTCACATGATTTTGCTTTGCATAATTTTTTTTTTTTTGCATAATCTCTTCCTCCTTCATCTTCCTCAGACTCTTCAAATCTGCTCTAAGTACAAAGATTTTTCTAAAATCTCTTGGAAGAGATTTTGAGTTCAGAGACAAAAGGGAATAATGCTCCTTCAATTTCATTGACAGAATAAGAGTCCTAAACTATTACATCTAACTGGATTTCATTTTAAAAAAACTAGCCCCAAAATGAAAGTAGATAAATTAAAACAGCAATCCACCCATCTTCTAACATATGGTTTAGAGAATTAGAATAAAATGTGATTCCAGTAAAAAAAAATGCAGCTGCTCCAACAGAAAGTGAAATGCTTCACAACACTAGTCATTATCAAAGAAGAAGAAAAATAAAATATGCAGTATAATTAATTCTGGATCATTCAGTAAATTCATACTGAGTTACCTGTTCTTGTTGTCTTGGTATTGTATATAGAATAAATATTGTGACTATTCAAATGAGTTTCTAAAAATGCCACAGGAAAGGCACCAGCAAAAGCAGCTAAACATTCACCTAAAGCTGATCGTTGACTGTAAAGTGAAAAAAAGGATCTTTTTAAGGTCAATACAAATATCATTAGTTTAGTATCATATTAATAAGACTTCTAAGATGTTCAATTTGCCTGGTAATTATTGTCAAAAATAGTATCTGAGTAGACATTGATAGAGAATTAATTCAGATTGCTACCACATAAACATTATTTGTGTTTCAGTCATAGGCCTGATTTTCACTCTGAAATTATCTTCTTGATCTGAGGGGCTGATCTTGCTGATTTTCTTAGACTTCTCAGTCATTTTCAATATGACAGATCTTGATATCTTTCTGAACAGTTTTTTTAGGAAGGGTACTCTTGCAGTGGTTCTCCTCATATTTGAAATATCATCTCCAGAAGATGGTACTAAGGTATTTCAATAATAGAATAACAGAGTTGGAAGGGACTTGGGAGGTCTTCTAGTCCAACCCCATACCAGTTCAGACAAATGGTTGTCTAATCTCTTTCTTAAAACCTCCAGTGATGGAGAACCTATAACTTCTGAAAGTAAACCGTTCCACTGATTAATTGTTCTGTCAGGAAATGTCTCCTTATTTCTTTCTTTCTTTTTTTAATAAATATTTTATTAATTTTCTAATTTTACAATCATAAGTACTTAATAAGCAACGTGTTATCTGGGTCTATTAGTAATTCAGTAGTACATATTAACTTTGTCAGTCTAGTCCAATACTACACCATCCAATGCTTCCTTGGTCCTCTCTTCTTCTGGTAGTATGCATTTTTCCATACTGGGCAAATACAATTATTGTTACTGTTAATACATATACAATTAAATATAGACATCTTCATCACATTTTCCTGGTATTATATATAATATCGATAGTATCAATTTATAATACCTTTTCTAGCCAAGATATATCTCAATTGCATTTGTATTTAAAATCTATTTATTCAATCAATATCCTGCTTTTCCCACTTTTTTAAAATTTTAATTTCCCATCAATGTTCAAAATATCTCTATCGCTTATAATTTTCTCATAAATTATATTTAGGTAACCAAAAGCTTCCCTTATTCAAACCCTTTTAGAATTTTCATATTTCCCATCCCGTAACAAATTATAATATTCTAGTTACAAATCCTATCCTTCTAATATTTTTATTTCTAACAGTTATCTATTTTCTTAGCTATATTCAAACATCTGTTTAGTAGTATAATATCCCATCTAATAGGTCAGAACCTCTATTTTCTTCAGTCTTACTCTAGCTTTTTTCCTTTGCCAAATAACTTTCCAAGTCAGTACATTTAAATTATCAAGTAGTTCTTCCTCTGTTTTTGTATATATTATTTGGAACAAGGAGAAGAATTTGGTTGAAGTGTTTTTGGAAGAACGCTCAACCCATTTATATTCATTAAACAGCCTCCATCCTTCTCCTTCAGTTTTTCTTTTCATTTCTTGTTTGTCAATATTCAGCATTTCTCCTAACAGCTTTACCATTCATTCGATCAGGTCTTCTTCCTTATCCTCAAATGTGTTCTGAGATCTTGACAAGTACGATGTCTTTTCCATTTCCGGTGTTATCACTGCATCTTCTAATTTTTCATTTGTCTGTATCTATCTGTTAATTTTTTCCTTTAGGTCCTCCATCTTTGGATCCGTTTCCTCTAATTCTCCTTCTGTTTTCTGGGTTATTAATTCCTTCTTTGCAGTCATTGTTTGATTTGTAAGTTTAGGTTAGAAAATTGTTCTTTTATCTCATTTGCATTATTTTTAGTCTCATCCTGAAATAAAACAATTGTCTCTTGGATTGCTTTCAACATAGAAAGAATTTCTTTCTGAGATTCATTAACATTTTCTTGTTGATATATCAAGCTGGGAGCTTTGGAGACAGGTGTTGAAGATGATTTTTTTTACCATTTAAGGCTAAGTATGGAACACTCATTTTGTTTTTGTATGTAGTCTTTATAGTCTAATAGGGTCCCCAACTCAGATAAGCAGCCCAAGAGTTTTTGTTTTTCCCTTTTCCCAGCTGCAGTCTGCAAAAGTGAAAGTGTCCAGCAACAACAAAGAGTCTTATCTGAGTCTGGGCTTCAGTCTGGGCTTAAGTTTCCCTTAAGCATAATAAATTGTAGTGCCATAATTCTTCACTAGATGTCGTTGACACCATCTTCCAGCTTTCCAAATCCAAGCTTATTTTGCAAACCTTCAAATATCTTTTCTAAAAAAAAGTCTCAAAGGTACTTTTAGTCCCCAAATTTCAAAGCTATAGATCTGTATTAGTTCCAAATTGATGTTGCAGTTTCCTCTGTTTCCCCCCAAAGCAATTAATTCACCACTTTTCTTTTACTGAGGGAGTAGGGCAATAACTTCCCTTTCCTCTCTCATCAGGGAGGATTCTTTGCTTTGGGCATTCTTTTTTCCAGAAAAGTAGTGTTAGGGCCCTAAAAAGAGGATCAAGTCTCACCCAGTTCCATCCACGTTGCTCAGAAATTGCTAATTAGTGCTTGTCTTTGGTTTTCAGCAGCTTCTGACTGGCCACACGAATGTAGCCAGTCTTTCCCCTGCTTCCACAGAGAGCTTCCTCAGATCCAGCGGAAGGGCCGCTGTCCCTCTGCCATTGACGAGGGTCCTCTCCTTCTTCGCCTCTTTGGGGCGACTTTCGAACTTTTTTAGGGTCCCCAGCGGGGTGAAATCAAATGTGGAAGACGGAGCACCATCTTCCTGTGCCCGTTAAACCACGACGTCAAACCGGAGGTTTTTTAGGAAGGATACTCCTGCAGTGGTTCTCCTCATATTTGAAATATCATCTCCAGAAGATGGTACTGAGATATTTGAATAATAGAATAACAGAGTTGGAAGGGACTTGGAGGTCTTCTAGTTCTGAAGGCAAACCATTCCACTGAAGGGAAACCGTTCCATTGATTAATTGTTCTCACTGTCAGGAAATGTCTCCTTATTTCTTGATTGGTTCTCTATTTGATGTGTTTCCATCCATTCTACCTTCAGGTACTATGGAGAATAGGTTGACCCCTTCTTCTTTATGGCAGCCCCTTAGATATTGGAACACTGCTGTCATGTTGCCCCTTTTTCTTCTTTTCATTAAACTATACATACCCAATTCCTGCAACTATTTTTCATATGTTTTAGCCTCCAGTGCCTTAATCATCTTTGTTGCTCTTCTCTGCACTTTTTCCAGTTTCAACATCTTTTTCATATCAGGATGACCAAAACTGGATGCAATATTCCAAATGCGGTTTGTTTTCAGCAATGTCTACATTACAGAGTTCCACCAGGTTCTAATTTTATATGCTGTTGAATATTCAAACTAATTTGTAATTTTTATTTTCTAGTTCACTTTTTATTAGATTTAGGTGGGTTTTTAGGATATGATTGAAGTAATGGACTGGATGAAGGCCAATAAAATGAAGCCATTTCTGGGGGGTGGGAATCAGGTTTTTAATGGATTTTCATATTCCAATCACACTTTTCCATTACAGCAGACTCATCTTTACTATTAGAGATACCACAGATGGATTCTTTGATAAAGAGCCTATTATTAGCTAATACTTTACTTGGATAGAAATACAGGTAGTCCTTGTACAGTGACTGTTCAAAGTTATGATGATGCTAAATGAGACTTAAAGCCAGTCCTCAAAGTTGCAGCAGTTGATACACTCCTGTGTTTGGCAACTTGCATGTAATTATGAGTGTTGCAGCATCCCATGGTCACTTGGTAGCCATTTGTGATCTTCACTGCCAGCTTCCCATCAACAAAGTCAATGGGGAAGGTGGAAGGAAGTTATAAATCATGGTCACATGACACTATACCGAACAAACATGCACAATTCACTTAACTAATCATAATACATTTTTAATATTGCATATTTATTTCTTACCGTTCCACATAGATGCTCTTGCTGGTTCCCAAAGCATATAAGCTGGCCAGTATTCTATAACAAGAGATTTGAACATCTTCCACTAAGAAAAACAGGAAGAAAAACTAAGAAATAATTTTGTGCATTGCTTTTCATTGTTACCCAGAACTAAGAGACTACTATAAACATACCAGAAAACAATTTAGAACAATTGAAATTTGCATCTGGACATGCAAAATTGCTAATATTATTACAAACAGCTAAAGAACAGCTGAATCTGTCTTATCAAGAGCATTTAGTTATTTTCATTTTGAAGATGGATAAATACAATCAATATAATTAAACAAATGAAGCTGGAATTGTTGTTTGAAAATTGTTTTTATAAACTCCAGTAAAATCAAAGCACTGGTGTATTATTGTCTGGAATATTAGAAGCCAAACTAGAATGTTCTTAAACATAATTTAGAGTTGTAATGGTATAAATTATTCGTTTTAATACTTACATATCAAATCTTCACCAAACTGATGCTGTCCAATGTGTTCAAATAGTGAAGACAATACTGGCAAGAGAGCCACTGTTGTGTAATTAATAATTTGTGTTACTCCTTTTGGCTGACTCCTGGTATGTGTGAATTGCCCCTGCTTAAGATTTTCCATTGTTTTTTCCAGGTCCTCTGCAGCATTATCCAAAAATGTCCTCAAAGCCATCTTAACAGATTCCAAACCTGTCTTCATCACTGTCCTGTATATCGTATGCACATAAAATAACATTATATTCTATTATGAACGAAATCCATACAGTTCCTCTGAACCAAGGAACACACTTTTTGGGAATCACTACAAGTGGTTAGAGAAGTGTCATAAAAAGACATTATAAATCTATATAATTATAGACATTATAAATTTATATAGTTTTGCATCTAGTAAGCAAAATTATTAGTTGACATAATTCTGTCATTGCTTCCTCCCTGGAAGGAAGATTGGCTCAATCCAGATATTAATTAAAACTGAAATTATAACGGGATTGGGGGAGGTTAGCTATGATATTGGCTATGGTTGTTATATTATGATTTATATTTCTATGGGAATTCAAGGTAGTTTAGATGAGAATTTTTTTAATCTCTACAAAATAAGCTTGTCTGAGAGATAGTGACTGGTTCAGATTTATCCAGTACTATATAGAGCAGGGGTGTCAAACTGCTGGCCCGTGGGCTGGATGTGTCACACCAAAACAGTGCCCACTCCATTGCCAGCAATGAGAATAAAGTTGCGATACGTCACATGTCACATAACATTGCAAATTTGACACCCATGATATAGAGAGAGTTATATAACATCATTAAGTAGAAATTTAAATATGTGTATATTTGGTCCCAGTCTGATATATTGACTACAATGTACACTGGCTCTGTATGAAGCCATACTAGCCTCTATATTATGTTAATTCTGTTGATAACATCACAATTAGATTCAAGTCAGTTCTGTACCTGAGGCTACCCTGAAGCTGTAGCAAATACAGAATACGCTAGCGTAAGTGATTATTAGAATGTAGGAATCTCAGTTAGAGGAAAAAGCAGTATGCAGCTCTAACAGTTGCATGTATTTAGACTAAGCAACAACAAAGAGTAGGAACAAGGTAATTGTGCCAAAGGTGAACTTCAATCGATCTGAAAATATCATTTTGAGAATCAGTTCAGAGCATACAGTGTAAAACTACAAGGGATAAACAATTGAATTATTTGACAGAAAATAAATTTTTGGTATGGTGAAGGATGGTCTTAATGGAACATATCTAATTTTTAAAGTTTCAGTAATAGCAACACACTTTTAAATACATTTAAAACATTCTCATAATATATAATGTTATAATTTGTAATGAAACATTTTCACTATGCAATTATCCTTCATTCCTAACTGAGAAAATAGTTACAATGAAAGCTCATATATAAATATGTAATCTATGAAATTTCCATGTAAACTTAAAAGTACTAAATATGAGAATTAGGAATTGGGACACATAAATAGATGATGTCTCATCCAAACATATTTTCAGTGGGACAGAGGCACTAAATTACTAATCTTTCTGATTTAGCAAGTCTCCATTTATGGAAAAAGACAACTAAGTATTCATTTACAATAATGTTATCCCTATCAGTTTTCTGCAAATTGAAACAATAATTTAATAAAATATGTTTAGCGATTTACCTTGCATCCAAGGTCTGACCCAAGATATGAAGACAATTGACAATGGAAGTTGCATCATTTCCTAAGGGCAGCAGAAGAAAGGAGAAAAATGAGAGATTTTGTATTGTACTGCTTTTTATTTTTCACCAGTAGTGGTGAACTTACAAATAGAATTTAATGTTATACATTATATTAATTAAAATATTATTTCAATGATTTCAGCAGATGCAAAAAAAGAAACATCTAAGATAAATACATTTTTCGTGAATGTGATATGGTCCCTGAATATTTTTTGACATTTCAAGTTTTCAGATTGTATTCCTTAAAAGTTAATCTTTTCATTACATTAATTTATGCATTAATATAGAAGCGTATGTACTATAATGTGTCATGAATCACATCTGAATCTAAAGCTGTCAGATAAAGTAGGGGTCCCCAACTCCTGGTCCGTGGACCAGTACTGGGCCGCAGCATGCCAGCAACCAGTCCGCACAAACAAGCAAAGCCCCATCTGCAAGATGTAGGCAGCACACAAAACCACATGCTCCGGTCCACAGAAAAACCTCTCTCCATGGAACCGGTCCCTGGTGCCCAAAAGGTTGGGGACCTCTGAGATAAAGAATAATGAAAGCAATGAGCCATGCAAATTTGGTTATTGTAAAAGATACCCATTGATGTTTAAAAGAAGAACTTGGAGAATGCAGATGTCAAAAATAGATTATTCAAAATTTTGGGCAACAATAAAATTGTAATGTATTTCTGCAAGTATGTCTAAGAGTTTTTCTCAAAGAATTTTTTTTTACATAATTCACAAAGGTAATAATCAAGTATATAACCCAGTAGACTATAGTTATAGTCTATAGATATAACTATAGACTATAGTTAAGTGACCTACACACGGTCACAGGTCACGGCTCCAGTTCTCTTCAAGGAAAAGAATGGGACTCTGCGCTTGTGTGTGGATTTCCACGGCATCAATGGGGTATGCGTAGAGAACATGTACCCCCTGCTGCTGATGGACCTGTTGGCCCATCTGGCAAAGGGCAAGGTGTTCACCAAACTCGATCTACGCAAGGCGTATTACAGGGTCCGGGTGAAACAAGGGGATGAGTGGAAGACGGTGTTTAATTGCCCGCTAGGGAGCTATCAGTTCCATGTGATGCCGTTCAGATTGCAGGAAGCCCACGGTGTTCATGCAGCTAATTAACAAGGTGTTGCATGAGCATTTATATCGTGGGGTTCTCGTGTACCTGGACATCCTGATCTACACCCCTAACGTGATGAAACACGTCCGCCTAGTCCGGCAGGTGCTGGAAAAGCTACTTAGGGCGCACCTGTACATAAAGCTGTCCAACTGTAAGTTCCACCAAACTGGGTTAGACTATCTAGGGTATCATATATCGGGTGAAGGTGTGGAGATGGACCCTGCCAAAGTCAGGGTTGTGATAGAGTGGCAGGCACCACCGACCCGTTGTCAGCTGCATAGCTTCCTAGGGTTCGCAAACTTCTATCGGCAGTTCATCTTCTCGTTCACTAAGGTGGCCCTGCCCTTAACAAATCTTGTCCGAACGAGACATACAGTGGGTAACCACGCCCCGGTCAGCCACTGGCATGGACGTTAGCCTGCCAGAGGGCCTTTGAAGACCTGAAGGCCCTCTTTGCAAGAGAGCCTTTCGGCTGAAATATGTGCCAGGGGGTAAAAACCTCTGGCGGACGCGTTGTCACATATGCCCCAGTACAATAGCCATTGGGAGGAGGTAGTACAGGCCATCATGCCTCCCTTCAAACAGTTGGCCACGTGCAAACTGGCGGACAACCTGGTCTAGGAGCTGCAGAGTGAGCCAAGATGACCCCTGGCTTCTGGGACATCAGGCCCTCCTAACTCAGAGGGAGAGGTTGGCATGAAAAAGTAACAGATTCTATGTCCCATAGGTATTAAGGCCTCAGGTGCTACGGAAGTGCCATGACATTAAACAGGCTGGTCACTTTGGGTTCCTCAAAACCCTGCACCTGGCGAGGAGCCAATTCTGGATGAAGGCAGACATAGAAGCATATGTACGGGACTGCCCCATGTGTGCCACGAAAAAGCTTCATACGGGGAGGCCTCCTGGGTTGTTGCAACACGTGGCAGACCCGACCCGGCCATGGGAGGACATAGCCATGGACTGCATCGTGGAACTACCAGAGAGCCCTGGATGCACGGTCATATGGACAGTGGTCAATCTATTTTCCAATCAGGCACATTTTGTTCCATACAAAGGGTTGCCGTCTGCTCAGAAGTTAGCCAAAATGTTCATCACACAAGTGTACTGCCTGCATAGGATGCCCTGACAAATAATATCGGACCGGGGAGTGCAGTTCACCGCACACTTTTGGAGGGAGTTTGTCCGCTCCATCGGATCATCCCAGGAACTTAGTTCAGCTTTCCATCCCAGCCTCAACAGGGCGGCTGAACAGGCCAATGCAATGGTGGAACGGTTACCTGCGGTGTTACGTATCCTACCAACAGACGGACTGGGTTGACCTGTTACCGTTTGCCAAGGTGGCATATAACAATGCAGTCCACAGCAGCACTGGATTCGCTCCTTTCCAGGTGATTCGTGAGGTGGAGTTTATCCCGATTCCTGAGTGCCCTCAGGGGGACCTCTCCCCGCCAACCCCAGGACTGGATAGACCGCATACGCGGGGTCTGGGAGACCGTAAAAAGAGCACTACAAAAAGCAGCAGAGGCTATAAGGCTCAGGCCAATAAGAAACGGGCACCTCAAAAACCCTTTCGGGTGGGGGATATGGTGTACCTATCAACCAAGTACCTGCACCTGAAAATACCCTGCAAAAAGCTAGGGCCAAAGTTCATAGGTCCATTTTGGATTGTACAAGTCATTAACTCAGTTGCTGTGAGGCTACAGCTACCCCGTATTTTGGGGAAGGTGTACCCGGTATTCCACTGCAGTTTACTGAAGCCGGTGGAAGGGTCCTGTTTTCGGTCCATCAGGCAGACACCAGGTCCTGTTGCAGGGGACAATTACGAGATCCATGAGGTGCTAGACTCCCGAATCCGCCGGGGTCGCTTGCAGTACCTGGTACAGTGGAAGGAGCACCCTGTCACGGATGTGTCATGGGTGGGGGAAGCGGACATAAAAGCTCCATTTGCTGAGGCTATTCCACCAACGGAATCCCCGTAAGCCAGGAGGGGGGTTAGCTGCATCGTCCGCCATAGTTCATGACTAATCGCCTGTCAAGCCTCTGTGGGTTTGCCACTAACGGGAGGGGGGAGGAGGGGACAAGACCATCAGATGGAGGCATCTGGAAGCAGCGGATGGGACCAGCACCCGAGGCCGCAGCGACAGCCCTTTCCTCCATTACCTGGATGCTGGAAGGGGAACCCTACGGAGCACAGCTATGTGGCTGTCAGCTACATGCTCGTCCCGCCAAACAGCTGATTGGCGCGAAGAAGTGGCAGGAAGCCGGAAACTTGCCACGCGTCCTAGCCTGGCTGTTCTTACTGGTGTGCACGCTGGATGCTGGGTAGATGGGTGGGGGTGGGGCCAGTTGGGAGGCATATATTTAGAGCGCTGGGAGGCGATTGCTCCCAGCACTAACTTTGTTTGCTGTTTCTTTGGATACCGCATGTCAGAGCTTTCCATGAATAAACCAACCACCTGTGAACTCAACGGCTTGTTTCTTGTTTGAGCCAGGGGTGTGGCAAGCACTGCTGACAATTAGAAATTCCTAAAAAAATACCAAATTCAGACTTCCATGTCGACAGATTTCAGTGTGACATGAAATTCTTTCCATAATGTTCAGATAAAATAATCCTAATGGAAAGTTTAACTATAAAAGATGGAACGTCAAAAAAGTCTAACAGAATAAACATTTAACTTTACTAAAAATGTCTCAAAAATTTAAATAATGATTTTATAATAATAAAATCCCTAAACTCAGAATCCTGTTGAACAAAAAATTAAGAGAAAGTATAAATAAAGCTTAAAATTACTAAATCCTTAAAAGATCTAGAGATAAACAATTAACAAAATACTAGGTAGATGAATGGATGTTGTGTAGGTGTTTTACTGTTATCTGAAGAATGTATATTCCATTTGTTTAGAGGTGTACAAAAAAACTAATAAAAATAACAAGGAGATAACAGTGCTGTGTCATAGTTTCACATATATAAATATTTCAAATGCCTTTTTTTTAAAAAATGCCTTATTAATAATAGCATTTGAAGTGGAAATTAAATAATAGCAAAACTGACATTTAGGTGACTTTCAGTAAGGCACCATTAGTGAGAAACATTTCTCCCTTTCCAATTCTCATTTCTGATAAAGGAGCATCAGCTAATGGCTGATATGCTGTATAAATGCATATAGAATTGCATTAAGAAACAAATATATATACAATGAGGACTAAAGAAATCCTGTATGAGATACAAAAATAAAATACATCTAAGATACATTGTTCCAGTCATTACAATAATGTATTAAAGTTTAATCAGTACATCTGCCATACAAGAATGACCTCTTACAAAATTTTTGAAGCATATGTCTCTTTCCTATTAGAAGTGAGTTCTTTAAGGATGCAAATCATGGTCCATTTCTGAGATGTTACGTGCCATTTCTATTTTATCTCCTTGTACAAGTATTCAAGGTGTGCATACACACACACACAAACCAATAAATAAATAAATAAATAAATAGGCCTAGCGGTATACAATTTTTATTGAGCTTCTGTCTTTTACTTTGAGAACCCCTCTGCCAATCTTTTTGCCAATGATTGGCCCAGAGTCACTCACTAAGTTGCACTCACCGTGGCCATAAACTGTGGCCATGAACTGTGTTTCCCTAGTGTCAATTCAGTACCTTAGCCACTTACTGTCCTATTAGGCTCACTCATATAAATATTACAAATAAAAATAGATAATTTATCAATAATCTGTTTCAAATTACTGTGAAATAGCCAGAGTCCTGGTCAAAATTATATTTCAAATATGCAAGGATTCCAATAATTACTGTCTTTTCTTAGAAGAATAGTAATGATAAGCTTTCAACATAGCTATATACATAATTGAACTATTAAAACGATTTTACACCACACAACACCTTGTGAGTAATAGGAATGGGAAATTTATTCTGCCAAATCTATATGGAATTTTTCATGATTCATATTCAGAGGCAAACATGCAGTACTTATTTTATGAAAAACAGAGCAATAGAATTACCGTACTTGATCTCTTTGGCATATAACTCCAAAAGTGGCTATGCAAATGCTGTGTGTGTGTGTGTGTGTGTGTGTGTGTGTATACACACATACATACATACATACATACATACATACATACATACATATATCTATATGTCATAGAAATAAAATAGTCCGAGCACCAGGATAATATTAAAACAAAAACTGTTTAATATAAAAGCTAAAGCTGAGCTTTCGTCGGCCAGCACTACTGACATCATCAGAGCATAATGCAAGATTGCTGGGAGTCTTTTTTATACTGCCAGGCGGCTCTGCGCCCGGCTCTTTGATCTAGTTATCGGACCGTCTGTTTTCTCTACTTGGTTTGTTCTTAAAGGGCACACATCTCTTACTATACTTGCAACCCCGGAAATCTCAGCTTTAGCTTTTATATTAAACAGTTTTTGCTTTAATATTATCCTGGTGCTCGGACTATTTTATTTCTATGATATGGATTTACCCAGGATTCGCATTTTTAGCATAATTAGGGATCATATATATATATATATGTATATATGTGTATATACATACATACATACATATATATGTGTGTGTATGCATATATATGTGTGTGTATATACATACATATATACATATATACATATATACATATATACATATATACATATATACATATATACATATATACATATATACATATATACATATATACATATATATGTCCTTAATGACTTTAAAAATCCAAATCCCGGGCATATCTGTTCAATAATACACAAGCTTCAAACTCCGGGAGGAATATAAATCAGCTGTTTATTGTTAAAAAATTTAAAACAATAAAAGCAACTATTTAAGAAAGATTGGAGAAAATAAGGCCCAGAGGGACAAATAGTGGAAGGCAAGAACAGCGGATGGATCAGCAGGGTAAGAAAGAGGGGGGGACAGCAGTGGAGAAGCACTGACAGTGCCAATTCTGAGTGCCCAGCCAGGAATGACCACGGGGAGACAGCTGGCGGATGCAAGGATAGGATTGGCAAGGAGGAGAGGGAGTGAATTCAGGAGCGAGCCGGCAGGCAGCCCAGCTGATTGCAGACAGATGGGATGGAAGGATGGGGCAGGGCTGCAGGCACACACACCCAGATGTGAGGGGAAACTGGAGAAAATAGGACTCATGATGATAAACAGTGGAAGACAGGAGCAACAGGCAGATAAATGGAATGGAAGAGAGGGGAACAGCAGCGAAAGGGCACCTGGGATACTGGATCTGGACCCGCGGCCCAAAGTGAGTGCGGGGGAGCGGCTAGAAGGCATACCAACAGTAACAACACCAGGAAGGAGAAGATGGACAAGGAGGAGAGGGAGAGAAGTTGTGGAATTCAGTCAGGACGAATGGCCCTATCACACGGTCAATGAGTAAGAAACTAGGTTATCAAGGCTTATAAGAGATCTCTCCACCCCCAACACTTCACTCTGAAGACACTGACAGTGGATCAGCGAAAGCTAAGTTTGTTTTAGTATTGTAAATAGTTGCTTTTATTGTTTTAAATTTTTTAACAATAAACAGCTAATTTATATTCCTCCTGGAGTTCGAAGATTGTGTATTATTGAACATATATATATATATATATATATATATATATATATATATATATATATATATATATATATATATATATATATATATATATTTTTTTGTGTGTTTNTAAAAGATCTAGAGATAAACAATTAACAAAATACTAGGTAGATGAATGGATGTTGTGTAGGTGTTTTACTGTTATCTGAAGAATGTATATTCCATTTGTTTAGAGGTGTACAAAAAAACTAATAAAAATAACAAGGAGATAACAGTGCTGTGTCATAGTTTCACATATATAAATATTTCAAATGCCTTTTTTTTAAAAATGCCTTATTAATAATAGCATTTGAAGTGGAAATTAAATAATAGCAAAATTGACATTTAGGTGACTTTCAGTAAGGCACCATTAGTGAGAAACATTTCTCCCTTTCCAATTCTCATTTCTGATAAAGGAGCATCAGGTAATGGCTGATATGCTGTATAAATGCATATAGAATTGCATTAAGAAACAAATATATATACAATGAGGACTAAAGAAATCCTGTATGAGATACAAAAATAAAATACATCTCAGATACATTGTTCCAGTCATTACAATAATGTATTAAAGTTTAATCAGTACATCTGCCATACAAGAATGACCTCTTACAAAAATTTTGAAGCATATGTCTCTTTCCTATTAGAAGTGAGTTCTTTAAGGATGCAAGTCATGGTCCATTTCTGAGATGTTACGTGCCATTTCTATTTTATCTCCTTGTACAAGTATTAAAGGTGTGCATACAAGGTGTGCACACACACACACACACACACCAATAAATAAATAAATAAATAGGCCTAGCGGTATACGATTTTTATTGAGCTTCTGTCTTTTACTTTGAGAACCCCTCTGCCAATCTTTTTGCCAATGATTGGCCCAGAGTCACTCACTAAGTTGCACTCACCGTGGCCATGAACTGTGTTTCCCTAGTGTCAATTCAGTACCTTAGCCACTTACTGCCCTATTAGGCTCACTCATATAAATATTACAAATAAAAATAGATAATTTATCAATAATCTGTTTCAAATTACTGTGAAATAGCCAGAGTCCTGGTCAAAATTATATTTCAAATATGCAAGGATTCCAATAATTACTGTCTTTTCTTAGAGGAATAGTAATGATAAGCTTTCAACATAGCTATATACATAATTGAACTATTAAAACGATTTTACACCACACAACACCTTGTGAGTAATAGGAATGGGAAACTTATTCTGCCAAATCTATATGGAATTTTTCATGATTCATATTCAGAGGCAAACGTGCAGTACTTATTTTATGAAAAACAGAGCAATAGAATTACTTGATCTCTTTGGCATATAACTCCAAAAGTGGCTATGCAAATGCTCTGTGTGTGTGTGTGTGTGTGTATGTATGTATGTATGTATGTATGTATGTATGTATGTATGTATGTATATATGTATGTATATACACACACACACACACACACACACACATACATACATACATACATACATATATATATGTCATAGAAATAAAATAGTCCGAGCACCAGGATAATATTAAAACAAAAACTGTTTAATATAAAAGCTAAAGCTGAGCTTTCATCGGCCAGCACTACCGACATCATCAGAGCGTAATGCAAGATTGCTGGGAGTCTTTTTTATACTGCCAGGCGGCTCTGCGCCCGGCTCTTTGATCTAGTTATCGGACCATCTGTTTTCTCTACTTGGTTTGTTCTTAAAGGGCACATGTCTCTTACTATACTTGCAACCCCGGAAAGCTCAGCTTTAACTTTTATATTAAACAGTTTTTGTTTTAACATTATCCTGGTGCTCGGACTATTTTATTTCTAGGATATGGATTTACCTAGGATTCGCATTTTTAGCATAATTAGGGATCATATACATATATGTATATATGTGTATATACATACATACATACATGTGTGTATGCATATATATATGTGTGTGTGTGTATATACATATATACATAGATACATATATGCATATGTACATATATACATATATACACAGATACATATATACATATATACATATGTCAGAAAAGAAATTTGGATATATACATATATACATATATACATATATACATATGTATATATCTGCCCTGAGTCCGCAAGGAGAAGGGCGGGGTATAAATTCAAATAATAAATAAATAAATAAATAAAATGTCCTTAATGACTGTAAAAATCCAAATCCCGGGCATATCTGTTCAATAATACACAAGCTTCAAACTCCGGGAGGAATATAAATCAGCTGTTTATTGTTAAAAATTTAAAACAATAAAAGCAACTATTTAAGAAAGATTGGAGAAAATAAGGCCCAGAGGGACAGATAGTGGAAGGCAAGAACAGCGGATGGATCATCAGGGTAAGAAAGAGAGGGGGGACAGCAGTGGAGAAGCACTGACAGTGCCAATTCTGAGTGCCCAGCCCAGAATGACCGCGGGGAGACAGCCGGCGGATGCAAGGATAGGATTGGCAAGGATGAGAGGGAGTGAATTCAGGAGCGAGCCGGCAGGCAGCCCAGCTGATTACAGACAGATGGGATGGAAGGATGGGGCAGGGCTGCAGGCACACACACCCAGATGTGAGGGGAAACTGGAGAAAATAGGACTTATGATGATAAACAGTGGAAGACAGGACAACAGGCAGATAAATGGAATGGAAGAGAGGGGAACAGCAGCGAAAGGGCACCTGGGATACTGGATCTGGACCCGCGGCCCAAAGTGAGTGTGTGGGAGCGGCTAGAAGGCATACTAACGGCAACAACACCAGGAAGGACAAGATGGACAAGGAGGAGAGGGAGAGAAGTTGTGGAATTCAGTCAGGACAAATGGCCCTATCACACGGTCAATGAGTAAGAAACTAGGTTATCAAGGCTTATAAGAGATCTCTCCACCCCCAACACTTCACTCTGAAGACACTGACAGTGGATCAGCGAAAGCTAAGTTTGTTTTAGTATTATAAATAGTTGCTTTTATTGTTTTAATTTTTTTAACAATAAACAGCTGATTTATATTTCTCCTGGAGTTCAAAGATTGTGTATTATTGAACACACATATATATATGAAACACAGAGTGCAGGATAAAATGAATAGTAATGACCCCAAAATACACAGGATTCCCAGTGACTGCTATGGAAATGCTAGACAATTTTAGTAGGAAAACAGTAGATATATAATCAAATCAAAATTTGCATGTTTACTGAACATATAGGTTTCCTTGATTTGCTAGCCCCCGAATATTATCAGTGTTACATAAGATCATGCAGCATGCAAACGAAGAGGACACACAGAGTTGCAAATAATGGTAAGAAAAACAAGGGATGCTCAAACAAGCATTTGTCAAGGGTCTCCTTACCAAACAGTGAAATCCTATGCCTGACAAGAACTCCAAGTTTGCAGAAAAGGCTAAAGACAAAGGATAAATAAAAGAGAAGGGAGGGGACAAAGAAAAAAAAGGAAGAAAATAAGAGGTGATGTATGAGCAGGAAAAAGCAACATGATGTTTTGCAGAAAGAATCAGTTCTGAGCAGAATGTAGGACTGAAAATACTACAAAAGTTTCCAAGAATTGCTCCACAACAAACATAGTTATCTGAGGTAAAGAAACAGAGTAAGTGGGAAGCCTTATCCAGAAATAGCCTTTAAAAGGTTAGGCAATGAAGTTCAATCAGTAGCCTAGTATCTAGATACAAATGTAAACAGAAATATATATTTTTAAAAGCAAGAGAGAAAAAGTTCTGATTGAATAAATGACAAATATTTAATAATGATAGTACATTCATTTTATGTATGCATAAAATCTTATTTTGCTTTTTAAAATAAAATGTATTTGACACAATTCCTACTGGCCACAGTCCAACACAGATGTACTAAAGCCATTCATTTCACTGGGCTTAAGTGCATTTCATTCTGCTTGACTAAGGTTAATGAAAATGAGTAAGGTACAAGCTTAAGTAGATACGAATGGCTTGGTTTTTATGAAATGGATTGGATCTGGTTGCTCTGTTTCACTGATACAAACTGTTTCCATGCAAAATAAAGCTCCATCTGTAAATGCAGATATGAATTTTTATGGTCAAGTCATCCTATAAGAAGGCTGATGGATTAATTCTGGAATTCATTATTCCCACATTTTCAGAGATGGTATGATCTTTCAAGAGATATTCATATTATGAATTAAATAAGTAAATAAATATTAACAATATACTTTATGTCTCAGAGTGAAGTAAATCTAGGCTCAAATTCCTTGAAATGTATGTTTTATATTGTATGTTTGGTTTGGAAGCAATACTACGAAATGTCAACAAGGTATTATCATGTGCTCCTAGACAAAATGTTTTAACCATAATTACTTTTAATTATTTCTTAATAAGTTGACTAATTCAGTCACCCTTTTATATAACAAACAAAACTCTGCACTGTTTAATGTTACCTTGACTAATTTAATGAATCAAAATATCAGCCCCAGAGGTATTTCTAAGGCAATATCTTATTTTGAAAATCCAAGAGCAATGATATTTTAAAAAAGACACTGAAAAATATTAAAATTTTCTTTTATTTTGTTTACTTTAGAACAAGTTGTCAGGATAGACACAATGATAAAGTATATTTACATATTTATTCTGTTATTCTGTCATAATTTTCATATTTTGTTTTCAATTATTAAACAGGATAAAAACAGTTGAAATATTCATATTCAAAGAAAATAGTAAGAGTTTTGAAAGTAGGTGAATTATACAGGATTGGTTACATAGCATAATTATTAGTCTCAAATTACATTTGCTAGCCTTTTGATTTGAAAGATGCAAGAAGTGTCAGTGGTGAAAATGGGGTATGGGAAGTGTCTTTGACCATAAATCAAACAATAAATAAGAGCACAATTACAGAGAATGTACAAACCAAATGTTTGCTTTCAGCAGGACCTTGAAAAATGCACAACTATGAGAAAGAAAATGTATTGAAAATTAGTTGATTTGGAGATAGCCAAAGATAAAGTAAATAGACTTGAATTATAGGACGATTTCACAATATGGAATTGAACATTTGTTACTGAATATAAAAAGAATGGCATATGATAGAAGAAAAACAAATATGAAAATAAATGAAATGCATAGTGAATGGCTGAATATTGATCAGAAAGAAAGGATGTATATTCTCACCTTGGTTGATTGATTGATTGATTTATGGATAAATGTACACATATTAGAGCAATATTAGTGTTGTTGATTGGGGATGTGAATATGGGTGTCTTTTTACATGTTAATAATGCTACATTGTCCACATGTAAAAGGATATCCATATTGTTCATTAAGAAGCCAAATAATTTGCAGTGAATGCTATACAGAATGCTATAACAAAGAACATGGACTTGAAAATTAATGTATTGATGTAGGTAGCCATGTTGACAGAAAGTTGATGAATTTGTGTACTTTGGTAAAATGTTTATGAAAGATGGAGAAACAATTTGAGAATCACATATGTGCATATTATGATAGAAAGGTAGTAAATGGTATGTGATCTGTCATGAGGAAGAAATGTAAAAAGGAATATACTGTATATAATACGTACCTCGTTCACTTTGTTTTATGGAAGTGAAAATTGGGTATATCAGGAGTTAAATTCAATTAAAACTGAGTTAAATTCAGTAGATCCTTTAACAAAGATATGTGATTAAAAAAGAAGAGATAGAGTAAAGAATGAATGGGTGATGAATTGATCAAATATAAAAGAGAATCATCAATCCAAAAGAAATCTATTGAGGTGGGTTTAATTATGTGGGGAAAATAAAAAAGGATCAGTCACAAAATGACTATATGAAGAAAGACTGAATGTCTGAAAAACTCATGTTAGACTGAGTTGGTAAGATCCTCAAAAAGAAAAGAATGAGAACAAAAGGCAATGAGTGAATCAGTACACAAATGTGGTAGTAGAAAGTTTTCTTACTACTTTTTTTCTGAATGTTGCATTACATTGCTTACTCTAAAGGTGAACATGATGAGTTGTATGTATGCTGTTTCAATTATCTGCTACTATTGAATAAACTGAATCAAATACTTGACCTATTTTAAATTCATGGGACATTGACATAGGACATTGATTCTTTCATTATTTCCTTCCTTCAAAATTTCTCAGCTTAAAAGATTCTCTGTTAATGATATCACAGATGAACAGAACCATATCATATGCAATCTTAAGAGGGGTCTGAAATATGATTAATGCATGTATGTCACCATGTAAAAATATACTGGTGAAACCAATATAACAGCACACAGAATGACAACATTATTAATATGCATATATATAATTATGTCCTGTTTTTCTAGTCCCAGACTATTCAAGATGATGTCAGCTGCCAAAACATAAAAGTAAGGAGCCTACATAATTAAATGCAATGTGAGAAGAAAAAGAGAATATAGGAGATGACAAAAAATGGGAAACACTACTAGGGATAGGAGAAGGGTCAAGGAAATTATTCAAATTTCAGTTTTTAGAGATCATAATCTTATAAAATAGATGTTGGATTTGTGTTACTTCTCACTTCTCTAAATATATCCATAAAACTGCCAAAGTTTTAGAATATGCAAACTGGCTACTATATTTTATCATATACTATATTATATATGCTTTTACCTGGTTACCATTTCTTTCTCCTTGTTAGAAGCATGACCCCCACTGCTCAGAGGTCTGCTTGCTGCAGATAGGAAATACAGTCGGTGATTTTTGAAATACTGATCAATTAAAGGAAGTACAACCTGAAATAAATACATGGAAGAGATAAAAATACTGTATACTGATCAATACACTATCTTACTGCTACTATTTTTATTCCTTAGTTTCATGACACTAAAGACCTGTCAACATAAAGTATATACAAGATTTATTAACATAAATTCAACTTTTCTCTGGGACATGTCCTTTAATAGGATTTACTATTATTTAGATCAAAATTTTATCTGTTTATCTGGAGGTTAATTTCTTATATTTTTACTTTATTATTTTTTATAATTTTAATTGCAGAAACTCTCCCTGATTTTGAATTAGTAATAATAGCTCAGCAATGGAGAATTATCTTGTTCAAGCAGCTATGGGTGCCAGTACTAGCGCTAGTACTAGCACTACCCAAACAGAAATTTTTGCTTCTATTAGCATCTATTCTTCTAATTAAAAAAAAAAAATCACACAAGTCACTGGAAGATTAGCGAGCAGGAATATTTTACTGTGCTACCATTTGCAGCATTTATGTGGTTTGTTCCCAATGTCTTAACTATGCTTTATAGTTGATTAATATTAACTTTTAATTTGCCATAATAAATATTACAGAAAAATAGCATGTACTTTACTTTAGCAAAGAATTTGATTTCTTG
This sequence comes from Protobothrops mucrosquamatus, assembly GCF_001527695.2. NCBI lineage: Eukaryota > Metazoa > Chordata > Lepidosauria > Squamata > Viperidae > Protobothrops > Protobothrops mucrosquamatus. The sequence goes on from NW_015387105.1 coordinate 179,753, forward strand.
TTCATAAGGAAACTGTTCTCCTTTCCCTCTGCTGCCACCATCTGTATAAGAAAGAAAAGTGCTACAAACTTAATATATTATACCCAATTTATAGTCTTTTGCATTGTATTTTTATAAACTATTTTTATCTATCCATTCTATAGTACTACATGACTTGAAATGTTGATTTTTATTTTACTTTATTTTAGATGCTTTAAAATTCTTCTTAACTCACAAAGCAGCACATAAACAAACTTGATTTCAGTATATAACATCCATATACTCTACAAAACAAAAACAGAATTCAGTCTTGGTTAATTTGCAACAGTGTCTTGCATTATCAGCAGCAGCCTGAAAAGGCATTCTCTCTCTCTCTCTTTTTTCAGGACAGCAAATTAAATCCCCAAGGCATTTGCTAAGAACTCACCTACAAAAATTACTTCTTATGAATAGCAATTCATAGATCTCATAAAACAACTGCTGTAATATATAGTGTTTGAAAGGTTGACTGTAAGTGTTAAGAATCTCATATTGTTCAGTATTCTATATTTTAAGAGAATTATCAGTATTGGTCCATTTCTTTTAGAAATGTTCTTCTTCCAAAAAGAAGAATAAAAAGAAGTTAAAACTAAAACAGATTATTTCTCAAAATGTTGAAGAATTTCTTAGAAATTTCCACTACTATTCTTTTTTTCTACTTATCATTATGTGATAAACTGATTGGTAAGAGGGGAAGATGTTTGCACTCCTGAAAATTCAACTTTCTATATTTCAGACATTACTAGAGTCACTGGGAATCAGATAGCATATAAATTTAATAAATTATTATGATTACTATTTTTAGTATTCTACTAATAGTATACTATTGGTACCTTGATAAGAAGTAAAACTTTGCAAACTTTAATGTTGCTGACTCTTCTTAGAAAATAATCAGAATGTATTTCTATATTGTATCTATTTCTATATCAAATGCACAAAGCAGTTGAACAGCTACTGTATTTATTGATAATTGTTTTGCTCCTTTGAGAAATTTTCATGTAGCTTATTTTTTTTTCAGTGAAGTAGAAAATGATTGGATGTGACTCATTTTCAGATCTAGTTGGTTCATGCATAATACTAAGCCAGTCTTTTTTAAGCTCTACTTTATTACAGAAGCCATAGTGACCTGATTGATATCAAATGTAACTCTAAATGTACTAGCACAACAAGGATAGAGAAAGCACACTACAGTTTGCACTATGTGTGGACTAAATCTTTTATTAATGAAAGTGTTGAGCTGCTTTGGTTCAAAAAGAAGTAATGTTAAACTGTATCTCAAAAAAATAAAATATAATTTTAACACTTTTAAAAAACATTTGCTTCTTATTATTCATGTTAAAAACTTGTTAAGGCTATATTTTATAATATAAAATATATATTTACAATAGCTTACCGAATTCCAGAATATACTGATGGGCTTCATCTACATAGCGTATCAATTGCTGGAGAAAACTGTAAGCAAATCTTTTTTCAATGGATGGTGTGTCTAATTCTAAATCCTTTAAGCCTCTGAAACAAATTAAAAAAAATATTGCCCCCAACTAAGACAAATTTTAGAAAGGAGATATTATACAAACTTTGAAATTATCACAGAGATAGTCATGACATTATTTATTTGCCAATTGGGATAAGTTAAATAAATAATTGGGACTTAAATTGCATTCCTTTTGCTGCACTCTTTGACTTAACTCATTTTATGTTTGTTCTTTTACTTTTGCATCATTATGTTGGCAAGCTTATCTGGACATCTTTCTGCCGAGGTTTCAAAGATACGGAAGTTTATTTGTGTCCATCTTGGAGGAAGGTTGATTGGTTATTATTTTTGTTTCTTATAATTTTTAAAATTTTGTAATTATACCCAGGTTGGGACAGACTATAAAATTATACATTGGAGACTGCCAGGTTTGAAAGTCATGCACACATTACTGTTCAGCCCCTTTGGGTATAATAATAAATTATGAATTAATGTAAAACACAATATCAAAGTTTTATTTGGTTATATTGATTTGCTTTTATGGTTTTTCCCAACTACATTTTTTACAATTCCTACCTTGAATTAAGTTAAGCTGTGTATAAGCTATCTAGGAAGGTTTATGGCTGAAAGGAGGAGTTTCCCAATCTCTAGTTCAATTTTTTACTTATTTTTATTTTATTTACTTATTATTTTTACAAATAACACAAGGCAAGGAACATACCCAACATGCTTTCCTCCCCCTATTTTCCCCACAGCAACAACCTTGTGAATTGGATTGGACTGAGGAGAGAGTGAGTAGCCCAAAGTCACCAAGCATGCTTTCATGGCTAAGGTGGGACTGGAATTCGTGGTCTCCTGCTTTATAGCCTGGTGTCTTAACCACTACACTGAACTGGCTCTACATAATCTATCAGTGCTCCAACCATGACAACAGACTTCTACTGCGTTATAAACATAAGAAGAGAATGTTAGCGATAGATTGAATGACAATATGCAAAGCTATTTTATGCTACATTTGTCAATAGAAAGACTAGTTTACTATCATGAAAGTTGTGTCTTCTTTATATGAAAATCTTTATCCTTACCAGGTTCTTAAGAGGCAGGATATCACAAAACTGATCTTTTGCTTCCCCTTCTTAATGAAGCCCTATCAGTTTATTTAAGATATTACATCAGTTGCTGCTGTTGTTTTACGTTTCTTAAGCAGTTTGCAACCAATAAAACAGATTACAAAATATAAAACAGGACAGTAAAATAATTAAAAAACAACATTAAAACAATAAAATCAATGAACAGTTAACAACTTGGTGAAAGAAAACTGTTATTGAGTGGGGAATGTTTTTGATGTTTATGATCATCTTTTTTCCATTTATTATATGTTTGAGAGCTACAGTATACTGAGAGATCAAAAAGGGAGGGAAAATTCTTTTTTATGGAAAGCTTTTGCTTTTTAGAAAAAATGAGTTGCTTGTATGCTTTTTCAGTGAAAACATGTTACTTTCAGGTTCCTTGCCCTAAGAATCTATTGGTCTCCCATGTTATCTCTTGCCTTGCCAGAAAATACAGTTGCAAATGGCAAAAAAAAACCTCTTAGCTGAGCAATCAATGTGAATGCAATAATTTTTACGAGACAATCATTCTGTTTTGCTGATACCTTGGGGCATAAGGCAATACTGTTCCAGGAACATGAAACCATTAACCTCTTGGTCTGAGAAATCAAGGAAAGGTCCATTTAACTTGCAGTGAGTTGAAGAAAACTTTCCATTATTTTGTACAATGGGAGAGGAATCTTAGGACCCCAGTTGGCCTCCTTCCTGATGTTACCTTGCTGATAGGATTGGGATAAAGGACTGGGAAATCAATTATAAGACTGCACGTTCCTAGGACATTTTACAAAGCTTTCTAAAGTGAATACGTTTCATACTCAACATTCCTGGTTAAATTCAATACCTATTTTCTTTCTAAAAGTTTCCCCTGTCCAGTCATGTCTTACTCAAGGGCAGGGGTGTCAAACTGCCAGCCCGCGGGCCGGTTTCATCATACTGAAGCTGCGCCCACCCCATTGCCGGCAATGGCAAAACTGGCCCAATATATTGCGCGACGTCACGTGATGTCGCGAGTTTGACACCCCTGCTCTAGGGTGTGGTGCCCATCTCCATTTCTTAGCTGAGGGAGCCAGCATTGTCCAAAGACACAAAGACATGACCATGGTCATGTTGCCAGCATGACTACATACCGAGGTGAATAGAACACTGTTACCTTCCCACCAAAGTGGTACCTATTTATGTACTTGCATTTGCATATTTTAGAACTGCTAGGTGAGCAGTAGCTGGGGCAAGTAACAGAAGCTCAGCCCATTGCATGGTGCTCAGGTCTCAAACCTGGGCTGTTGACTTTCCAGCTGACAAGTCCAGTGTCTTAACCACTGAGCCATTGCACCCCTCTCAGTTTCTTTCTAATTGCTGCCAATGTCCAGCAAGGCAGGCACAGGAAAGAAACAGAAGTAGGAAAATAAAATATTGAGGTGAAGAAGAGAGAATAACAACTGGCAATGCAAACAAGTAAAATATTAAGAAATTTAGCAAAAGAGGATACCACCAAATGTAAAAAAGATGTTGAGACTCTAGAAAGAGTACAGAGAAGAGCAACAAAGATGATTAGGGAACTGGAGGCTAAACCTTACAAGGAACGGTTGCTGGAATTGGGCATGTCTAGTTTAATGAAGAGAAAGACAAGGGGTGACATGACAGCAGTGTTCCAATATTTCAGGCATTGACACAAAGAAGAGGGAGTCAAGCTATTTTCCAAAGCACCTGAGGGCAGGACAAGAAGCAATGGATGGAAGCTAACCAAAGAGAGAAGCAACCTAGAACTAAGGTTCCTGACAGTTAGAACAATTAATCAGTGGAACAACCTGCCTCCAGAAGCTGTGAATGCTCCAACATTGGAAGTCTTTAAGAGGAGACTGGACAGCCATTTGTCTGAAATGGTATAGGGTTTCCTGCCTGAGCAGGGGGTTGAACTAGATGACTCCCAAGGTCCCTTCCAACTTTGATGATGATGATGATGATGATGATGATGATGATGATGATGATGATGATGATGATGATGATGTCTCAGTTACTTTTTTTTTTCTTAAAAGAAAAGGGGGAAAACCCATGCAGTTGAGTTTTGATACTGATAAGGGAAGGGAAAGAGCAAAATTCTGTCATGTGAGTTCCTGCCTGCCAAACCTGGAGAGAATGATGATGCTCTTCACATATCCTTTCTTTTTTCCTTTCTATATTTTATTAATTTTCCAATTTTATATTTAAGTATTTAAAAAGCAACATGGTGGCTGGGTTAATCAATAGTTCAATAACATACAAAAATCTTTAGTACAAATCTCAAGTTACAACATCAAATATTTCCTCTTTTTCCCTTAATATCTACTATCTTGTATTTAAGCTAATACAATTCTTATTATATCAACTAAATAAAAACATCATTATTACATTTTTCAATAAATTTTTAGCTTATACATATCTTAATTACTTTTACATTCAATCTTTATAGACAATGAACGTCCTGTTATTGATTTTTTCCCAATTTTTAGTTTCCCATCAATATTCAAATTTAACATTTGATATTTATAATTTCCAGGCTTTAGGTAACCAAAGTTTCCCTTATCTCAATTAATAACAGAATCTAATATTCAAAATACACATCTTATCTCTTTGAATATAGTCTTGTTCTATTTCCTAAAAGTTATCTATTTCCCACCATATTAAATCATCTAATTAATAACACAGTACCCCCTTTAATAAATCAAAATCATTATATATATTGTCTGGGTTAATCAAAAAATCAAACATATTCATAATTTTTCTTTGGGGTCTAATTTTTAAATATTAAACAAATAGAATCCTTATTTTCAACTAATTTCCAAATATTTTAAATTTAATAACCAAAATTCCCCTTATCTCAACCTCTCCCTTTATCCCTCTAATTAGTAATATGAAATCCCCTCTAATAAATCAAAAACTTCCTTTGCCAACTAGCCTTCCATGTCAGCAGATAAATCTCCCTCTATTATTATATATTTTTGAAGTAAGAGAGACCAAACTTCCAGTTTGCCATCGCGGCTGCCACAGATGTTGGAAGGCGAGCTCCGTCTTCTGCATCCGATTTCATTCTGCTGGGGACCCTGGAAAGGGTTGAAAGTTGCCCTGTAGGGGCAACGAGCAAGGACGGGGTCCCGCTTGATCCGGGGCAGCCCTCCAAACTGGTAGAGGAAAGACTGGCCATAGCAATGTGGCTCATCATTAAGCTGCAGACAGCTGAAGTCAAATTTACCATCAAGCACTTCTAAAGCACTGCAGATGAAACTGGGTGAGATCTGATCTTCTCTTTAAGATCCTAAGTATTTTCTTTTCCTGCAAAAGCTGCCCAAAGTATCTTTCCCCCTGTGAGGAGGGAAGGGAATTTCTGCCCCACCCTCTAAGAATAGCGGCGACTGACTACTCAGGGGAGTTAAAGCAATAAAAGAACAATTTTAATCTAATTGGATTTATATGTTTCTTAAACTTGGGGACCAAAAGTTTTCTTATTTTTACTGGAGACTTTTGTTTTTATCTACAAAAAAAGAAATAAAACTGGAAAAAGGATAATAAAAAATTTGGATTTAAATTTTTTTAAACAGCATCGGTGACATCTTGTGGTGAAGTTTGGTATTACAACTTGTTATTGCCTAAAAGAGACTTGGCTTGAAGCCCAGACTTCAGATAAAACTCTTTCGACCTTGATAGATACCACCTATGAGAAACTCAGCTGTAAAGAGAACTTCTGGGCGGCATAACTGGCCTGCCTGAACTATGAATGTAAACCTTTACTGACTTTCAGGGTTATATGTCGGGAATTGCTTTCCTATCTCTTTATTTGAAAAAAATTGGTTATTATATGAGATGATGAAATACTTTGGACTATAAAATCTTACTTGACAAACGACTTCTACTATAAAGACTACCTATAAACATGTGAAATAGAGGTCCCATACCTAGTTATAAAATTATTTTTAACGTCTGATTTTAAAGTCCTCAACTTAACACATTATTAAGAGAATATGGATGAAGACCAGGAAAAGATCCTTTCCATGTTGAAAGCAATACATGAAACCATTCTTTCAGCTTGTGACAAAATAAGACCCAACATAAAAGAACAAGGTGCCAGCTTAGATACACAAACTCAAATTTTGACTGCAACCAAAGAACTAACAACTCAGAAGATAACAGAAGTGGAACAATCAAATACTAAGACAGAGGACTCAATTGACCAACAAATACAGTTAATGGAAAATCCAGAAAAGAGAGTGACAACAGTGAAAATGAAAAAGACTTTCTATATAAATCAGAAGAAATTTGAGAAAGAAGAACAGATTGAATGGAAGATAAACATATCAGGACAATCATGGAGAATTGGAATAATAGGGAGACGATTTAATGAATACAAATGGGCTAGCCCTTCCCAAAAAAATGGCAACATATCCTTTCTCACCATAACAGAGACATCTTTAATTTTTCTACTAGCACAGTTATGAAATGTTATCTTGGACCATAACTCTTAGGTTTGGCAAGAAAAAAATTAACATTTAATATTTATATCTTCACACAAATCTTTAAAAAAGATATTGTCTGGAAAAGGGCAAATCAACACATATTTGCATATTTCCAATATATCTTTTTTCTTATAAAAAACAAATCTTCCCATGCTGTACATTTTTAGCCACACAAAGTACATAATGAAAATTATTTCAGTTTTAAAGCCTACAGCAATAATCAATCAGCATTTACCTGGACACAACATAGCCATTGATCTGGAGGAACTTCAGAATATCTTGGGCTTTCTCTCTATCCTTAGCTTTTTCTTTGGCTGTCAGTGTATCATAGGGTACAAGCAGGGGGTGATTTCCTCCTCCCACTAGAATGCATTAGGAAATTAAATGACAAAATAATGACCGTAGCATTATTTTTAAAATAATTAAATTTCATAAAAATAAAGACATTACAGTATTCACTTTGACCTGCTAGACATATTTTCCAGTATCATTACCCTATATTGCTAAAATAGATAATATTTAATTCCATATATTAAGGTTTTAATCCAACAATGCTTACTGTTAAGAATGAAAATCCCAACTCTTGGACCCATATTATTAGCCAGTTATCTAACTGATTTATTTATTAAATTTATATGCCACTCATCTGACTGTCAAGCAACTCTTACTCAAAGTTCATTTAAAATTTTCAAAGTCATATATTGCAGAAATCATTCTGCAATTAACGCTGCATACACATCTTAGAATTGCTTTTTCTTGCATGCATTTTAATACTTTCACCACCTCAGGCATTGCAGAAATGGATACTATAGATTATGACATTGACCACATAACACCATATATAAAACTGCATTAGAAAAAAATAATGTTGTTAAAATATGTTATTCAAATAGAATCATTATTGTATGTAGCTCATTACAGAATTCCATAAACAAACAAACAAAAAAATAATACTGAAAATACTGTTTCAACTACAGAATGCTAATTTCTGGGCCTCTCAATTTTCTATTTCAAAAATGCAGAATAAGATCATCCATATATTTTTAAAAGAGATTGTACCTTTGGCTTCAAGCTCCATTTTCTTTTTCTTCGCCCATATGTTATGATAATTTTCAGCCATCATCTCAGCCATTGCCTAAGAAGAAAGAAAGACATAAATAATTACAATTTGTTCTGTAGTAGGTTAGTTAAGTTTCTTTTTCATTTTCTTTAAAAAAAATAATTGTTGCATTTTTGTCCCCAGCCAAAAAAATTAAATATCAACTACAGGCATGTTTTTAAATAATTAATTTGATAGAGGTTTTCACAAATTGTCTCCAATGTTACAGAAATTGCATGAGCAGAATTCTTCTCCTGGCATGCTCCCTCAGGAGGTGGGGAGGAGGAAATTTTTGCCAATCCATCCTTCAGCTCCTTGTGCTTCCCTAAAATCTGGTCTGGAAGATTGGAGAACCTTCCAGAACAGTGTTGAAATTAGCAGGGAAAGTTGCCAGGGAAAGGAGGAATCGGCAAAAATTGCCTCTTACCCTTCCACCCGCTGGAACCACTGTATCAAAAGCCTTTCCATTCTTGAAAGACCAATTGCAGGTCCAAGCATCTGTTAGAAAAGTCGGAGAATAAATGATAACTATCAGAGGATTGATAGAGAAGCTATGTTAAATAATTATTGAAAAAGCCAATTAAGAAGAAAAGTTTTGGAAACATTACGTTCCTAATGTAGATCACAATCACCATGTAACTTACATGTAACTCTCTGGACAGTGTAACATTACTCATGTCAATTGCACGGGGGGTATAGCCATGGACAGTATCTACAGAAATCTGAATAAATATCAATAGAGGTGTTAACAGAAAAAAGAACATATTTGAATGACAAGTTTAATGACAGCTTACAGAGGGGCTCCAACAAGGAATAGTTTAGCATGGTTTCATATATTTGTCTATTAAATCCTAAACATTAAGACTGTGATAGTTCTCACTGTTCAAAATAATCTAGCTAGTTCATAAATCTGCATACCGTGAACTTCAGAATGCCAATTTTACATTTTGAAAAAAATGAATAATTGACATATGCACTGATTTACAATAAAATAAAGGTAAATGTATAGATAAGACTCAAAACATAAAACATGCTAATTATCAAATATGGTAATCATCAAATAATGTAAACAGATTCTAATAGTTTCAGCTTATCTAATTTCAGGAATTTCAATGCTATATAGGAATTCTACTAAAGTTCTTTGTGTATCACAACAAGTCCTCCGGGAGAAGGGCGGGGTATAAATGAAATAAATAAATAAATAAATAAAACATTTAGAAACAGTATTACCTGAAGAAAGGATTTATCTTCTAGAAAAGAAAAAATACATATTCTCTCTGAAGCTTGTTTATATTTAAATTTACATTTCTTTCTATATAATGGCCTGATAAAGTCACTAGAGTTTTATAAAAATCACAATCCTAAAATATTTTGTAAAGAGAAATTCCAATTTCTTTAGATACTTCAAAAACAGCAAATTACAAAGTAAACATAGAGCATGAAACTATATATATACTTGGAAGCCAATGATCACACTGAAGGAATGCTGCAGCTTCTATCTCCAAAACAGTATTTAAAATAATAACTAGGACATATTGCTCATAAAGCTACTAAGTAACATCATCAGAAGTACTTGCAGCTCCAAATTTACCTGACTTGTCTGTGATATCCGACGCGAACGATTATAAAGAGCCATAGTATCTCCTTCCCTCGTTCTTTCAACCCGCCATCCCCAAGCAAGCATGGTTTTCAGAGACTCTTTGATTGGCCATCTATAAATTTCTTTTTCCTGAAAAAAAATGTATATATGATGATCCTATTAATGGTAAAATAGCTGTCCTAATATCTGCCTTACAAGGTTAGTGGCACTCAATCTTTTGATTGAATTTGAGATATGTATAAATAACAGAGACCACCACTCAGCAACTCTATATTAAAGTTAGATCATTGATTGCAAAAATCTACTTTGATTCTATGCACACCTCTTTTAAAGTAACTTCCTTAGCAGCCAAATATTCAATTAGAAATTGTTTATTTTGGTTGTAGACTAGCATAAAACAAATAACATAACAGTCACTCTGAAATCGAAGAATAAAATATCACATTGATAGAACAGAAAAAAAGAAAGACTAATATAGAATTACAAAGTATAGGGCAGTGATGGCGAATGTTTTAGAGACCAAGTGCCCAAACTGCAACCCAAAACCCACTTATGCATCGTCGGGTGCCAGGTGGGTGTGGCCCATTGGGTGGGTGTGGCCCATTGGGTGGGCGTGGCTGTGGTGATAACAGCAGACTGGATGGGATTAAAAAATTCAATCAATCAATTCCAACTTTGCAAGATCTTTTTTTTTCCCGCGAGAAATTGACTGATTGATTGAACCTTTTTTTTTTGTACATGACGGCAAAGGCCTAAAGTGAAAAGGTTTTATAAAACCCAGCTGAAGGCATAGGACTGGGGCGACGGCGCGCGTGCCCACAGAGAGGGCTCTGAGTGCTGCCTCTGGCACCCGTGCCATAGGTTCGCCACCACTGGTATAGGGATTAAAACCATAACATCACAGTGTATAGTCTATAACAGCATTATAAGTCTGGTCTATAAAGTACTATGAGAATGTAAAGCTATGCCTTTACACATGTGCCTGCTATAATGTTTTCCTCTCAACCCTTTGGGAAGGAAACTTCTGAAACATACTTAAAGAGCTGAGATTCTGTTCTTATGATGATAAGAAAATTGGAACCATGAATTGCAGCATTGCCTTTTTTTATACACACCTACAATATGTGTATATTTTCCTATTTGTAATACAATACCCAGACAAGTTAAATACTTAGTCTTTTGCTAGCTGACCAGAATGCAAGGTTATTAGTTTTGTTTTATAATGATTGTTATCTGCCTTATGCTGTTCTATGACCAAAGTAAATAATAAATAATTTGAAACTGAGCACTAAAATACTAATTACTATCTACATTATAACCAAATATTTATATAGCTTTTCTTTATGAAACAGCTATTTAAAATCTTTATATTTGTATCACTTATACAGTACATTAGAAGAGATATGAATGTGGCAATAACAAAAAAAGAAAAAGGGATATTTGTAAAAAGCCATTAAATATAATACAAATATTATAAGCATTTGATGACTACTTTCTAAGGGCAAGAGTACCATCCTCAAATTGCAGCATTATACAGGAAAACAATTCCTACTAAATGAACCTTTTATACTTTTGGTTATCTATCATAGCGACTGAAGGAAAAGCAAAAATATCTTGCCCATAGAAACTGAAAGATGGATCATACACTTCAGAAGACCCCCTACTCTTATTTTTTTTATTGATGTGATAATATATCACAACTAGGAGACAGGTTAAGCAGTGAGTAGTAAATTAGTAGGAAGATTGCTAAAAGTTAGGGATACTAAAAATCAGTATCCATGGGAAGGAATAAAATCTCCATGCTTTACTAACCTGAAAATCCCCAACTCCAAACTCTTAAAAGAGAAATTTATAGCATCTTATGGAGAAAATATTATTATCAATTTTGTTGTGGCCAATTTTGTTAGCACAGCATAGTTGTCCCCACAGATCCTTTCAAATAACTTTTTCACCCCCAAAAGCTGATGAGATTAAATGGGATTTGCAAGTGATATGACAAGCATATGAAAGCAGTGCATTTACTCAACAAAGGGGGATACATTGGAATTAGCTTAAAAGAGTACTGATTGATAGAAATATACTTCCAGACCTAATACTTAAGTGTTTAACCACTGATCAAATGTAAGATACATAATTAAAAATACTTGGATTGTGGTTCAACAATCATTTTCACAAGCTATTATCCTGTGATTACAATGTTTATGAAATCTATGAGGATTTATGGACCAAAGGATAAATTATGATAGGTGTGAAGTTTTCTTTTCAAACCCTAGCTTTACTGCTGTCCTTTGCAGTGCAAACAGCCCTCAAGGTAAGTCCATCACACACAATCTCTTCAGCTCTTCCATAGTGATGAGGTTTGATAGGGATGAGCAAAAGAGGAACAACATGGAGGCTACAGTTCCTATCACTATTTTTGCTGGGTATGTGGGTATGTTTCTTTCTGCTGGAGTTCTAGAAAATTCACACAAGCCCTGTGCTGTGATATAGGCAGATACTCTGGAGAAAATTATCACTTTCCAGAATTTATTACTCTTGCCTTTCCAACTGAAAATGTTACATATGACAGAAGAAACAACATATATTCTTCAAGTCTTAAAGGAGTTTTCTAATTTCTGGGAAAGCTCCAAAATTGGCTACCTTCAATGATTAAAAGAAAAGATTATAACAAAAAAAATCTGACATGAACTTCTTACCTTTTCTGATAATAGTTTATATTGTTTCATTAATGGCTGCACTTTGGAAGATTCTGAATATGTTTCACCATATATCCACCCATTTGCAAACTGACAAAAGTTTAAAGAAAAGGAAGGGATAAGTTGATCAAGAATATTGATGCCATTTATGATTTGGATGCTCTTTTTGCATGCTATCAATATACCATACCAAGCTCATGAAACAAATGAAATTTCCCATATTTTATCTTGGTTCTTCTACTTTCTTCTGATCTTAATAGTTATAATAGCAATTAAAAACTCCTGGGCTTTAATTTGTCATGCAAATTTTAGTTTCACAAGTGTTATGCAGTATATTACAATGTAATCTTTTTCATCTTGTATAGCAATCGGTTTTATAAACTGATAATGAAGTCATACTTAATGTGTCTATCCTATATCCCAAACATCAACACTCATGCACAAGAGGGAAGAATTAATTCATCACAGACCCCAGAATTTTCAAAGGTGTACAAACGTTATGGGGCAAAAACTCTAAAAAATTTTTAAAACAGCCTGCTTAACTGACACAGAATGCCAACTGACTGTTGAGTAGAATGAAGAATGGGTGGAAGGGAATATAGTGCAATAAATATACTTCAGAATCTTCATTGAGGGTACTAAGAACCTGCATATCTATGTTTGAGCTCACTACAAAAATTGAACAGGTTATGTTGAAGCATTGCAAAAAGTTTTTTGCTAATGATTGTAACCTCTTGCAGTATCAATCACCATTTTTCAAACTCTTCGGAGAAAAGATACAGATGTTCTTCAAGTGAAAGTGACTGGGAAAAATACCATTAAAAAAAACTAATCTGTTTTAACAATAATGGCATTGTAAAAGACAACCATGCAAATGCAGCCATCCAAATATATGATGATAACTGTGATACCCAAAAAAATCTTATTAAAATAAACTTGTTAACTGAGGTAAAATGTAAAAACTGGGTAAAATGTAAAAACTGGGCTGATCCTTCTCTTAGAGAAAGTAAATGCACTTAAAAATTTAAAAATCTGATTAAAGAATTAGAATGTTTCAATTAATGCAACATAAACATGAATACTGATGAATACTGAAATGAAAAATAAAGTCAGATCATTAGCAAGATTCATTCCTTAATGTTTTACATATATCCCAGCAAAATGAGAGAGAGATATGCATATGATGCATACATGTGAACGTACACTTTACCTTTTCCATGCACCATTTATCGTGAGAATGTTCAGCATATTTGTTTATAAAGTAGTCTAGTTTTTCAGGAATTGTAATGCTGAGTGAGAACGAACAAAGCAAAGATAAGTATTTCATGACATTAAAATAATTTAACTATTATCGGCATTTGCATTTATCTAATTCTAGTATTATTTCGCAGAACGAAAACTGGTAATAGATAATTTTATAGAAAATTTGAAAAAATAAAATAATCAGTCACTGAACATAAAAGAAACTTAAATTGCCAATTGACTTATACTTTTTGTACTGTGATTATTAGAAAAGAAAAGTGAAATATTCTAAGTCATTTAAATATTTATGTATTTGGCAATCAATCTTCATTAACAAATAGTTAAGGAAAAACGATTTCTTGGAAATCCTCTTTAAGACAGACACATTCTTTATAGCAACACAGCTAGATGTTTTAACAGTACCAAAAAAACCCTATATTCATTTCATATTATTTTAAAAGTTATGAAGTCTGTTTTGCTCTATGAGCTTGGTTATTTGCTTGCAGACATTTTATTACTTACCTACATAACATCATCAGTGCTAGTGGGGGGGGGTGTTGTTTCCCTGTTTACATACAATAGCTTGCCCTGCCAGTGCTGATGATGGTATAATAATTCCATAATTAGGGTATTGTTTTCTGCTTGATTGTTAGTGAAGATTTCTCCTTCTTAGCTTTTTTATTGTTTCTTTTCAATGCTGTGTAAATGTAGATTACCTCAATGTGTCTATTAATGGCTGATTTATCTGAACCCCAAGCTTCCAGCAATTCTTTAGCATTTTTGGATTTAACCTGGTCTAGGCAACAGACAAAAAGATCAGAACACATCCTCTTCAGCAGCCAATGTCTGTAAGCAAATAATGAAGCTCAGAACTCAACAAGTACTCCATAGTTTAACCCTGAGCTACATATATTTTCTTCTATTTAAAAGTTATGCTTAACTCAATACAGGCTATGAAAACATCCTTACTTCGAAGTATCAACAGGCTGTGGATTGAAGTTCCCATCTGAATCCATGGAAGCCTGTTTTTCCATAACACCAACATAATTTGATTCCATGTAATCAGGAGGTAAAGCCCCAGCTACAGCACTCAGGCATGGCAGTGCTAATTTGAATAGTTCTTGTTCATATTTCTAAAAAGACAAAATAAGATGCAAAATACCCTGGTAAAAAAATAAGACAACTTCTGTTTATCTGGGAAAGGTCTCAGCGTTCTATTACCACTATCATTACTATATTGTTCCATTAATTAAGTTTACTTTCAAGTCAAACTACTTTAGGCTTTCTAACTAATGTGGATCATCCTTCCCAAAACAAAGCCACACTTCCCAAGGGAAATCAGCACAGTCCCTTCCCTGCACTAGAGACAAGAGCCATCAAATCTATCAGGATAATATTCCCTATAGAGGAAACATGTCAAACTCGCGACGTCACATGACGTCATGCAATGTATCGGAGCTTTTTGCCATTGCCGGCAATGGGGTGGGTGCAGCTCCGGTATGATGAAAACGGCCCACGGGCCGGCAGTTTGACACCCCTGCTATAGAGGCTGAGCCCTATTGTATTTAACAAATATTGACAACACCAGGGAAAAAATGAAAAAGAAAAATGAGATACTTTGTAGTCTGAAGATAGATGAGCATTTAGTTCAGATGTTGATTTAGAGGAAGTTTTTTTTTAGGTTTAATAGTCTGCAGACTTAGTTGCAGTTGTCAGTTGAATCAATAGTTTTCAATTCTAGGATAGTTCTAACTAGCAGTTGAGTTTGCCGAATACTAGAATCTTCCCCTATGACACACTAAAAATTAACAACAATAATCAATGGAAGAATTTCTGAGAGCCAGTGTGGCATTTATTTATGATATATTGATTAAAGTATTGGAACAGGTGCTTGGAATTACAGGTTTTGGTCACCTTCAGCCATAGAAGCTCACTGGGTGATCTGGGATCAGTCACCATCTTTCAGCTCAACCTACCTCACAGGGTATTGGAGAAAACAGAAGAGAGACCACTATATAAGCCACTTTGTGCTCTCAAATAAAAGGTGGAATATATGTTGAATTAAAAAAAATGAAATTGACTTTTATTTATAAATATTTAGCACCCTCATATTCATCTCTACCTCACACTGCTAGCACAAATGGCGTTTTTCATTTAATGTAATTCTTCTATCAAAGGCAACAAAGTTATAGAGTAGAATTAACATTAATTAAAGTAATTTGCTAGCTAATTAATTTTTAAAGAAGATATATTTAAGCAACATTATAATTTTGTTTTCTAACATGCAGCCTTTTATATTCATCATGCAGTACAACTATTAATATGTAATGAATAGATATTAAGAAATCACATCCTAAAATGTTACCTTTTGAGATAAAGCATCAAAAATACCCCAGAATAACTTTCTGGACAAATGAAGTTCCTCTTCTGAGGCAGCACCAAAGTTGCCCCACCCTCCTGGTAAACAGTAATATTTCCAGCATCTTTCATAATGAATTGTCAGCAACTAAAAAAGAAACATGAGGATTTGCTTTCTGAAAAGACACTGCTTGTTCAGGGAGGTAATTGCATATAATCACTTTGAATGATAGATGCACAGATATTCCAGCAGGTAATAACACTATAAAGATTAAAATAATTATCTCAATCCAATCAAACAATTATTTCACAATTAACCTATTGTTACATTAGCATGCTTTTGCTGGTTTTTCTTTAAATTAAATGTTCAGCAAATAATTGCTTCCATATCTCGACATTATCTCCAAACCTATACCAGTTCTTACTTAATAAGGTTTGAATCATTGTAATCACTGTTAGCTCTTGGCAAAACGCTCTGGGGAAGAATTGACAAAATAATGAATGAAGTGGGTCTTCTAAATATCCTTCATACAACTTATATATATGAAGGTAAGACAAATATTTTCTTCTGTCTGTTAATCTACCTGAGATAATTACTTCATTTTTTGTTTCACCACATCCGTTATATACAGCAAGCCTTAGGCAAAGTCTGTGTTTTCAATGTTTACAGTGTGTAGTTTTTTGAAAGCACTGTTGAAGGAATATTAAATTTGCATCCAGTTTTGAATCACAACTGATCCTTCTGGGTTGTTTTGCTTTATAGAACACTGCTGAACTATCAAAACTGAACCTAGAGATCTCTTAAACAGAATAACAATGACACAGTTTTTGTGATAATCCTACATTTAGTTTAAATATTATAATGGATGTGACATTGGCCATCAGCAGTTTCTTCTGATAGGTGATGCTTAATGACATTAACTGTATATTTTATAAAAAGGAAACTTACCTTAAGAGGCATTTTGGCATGTTCATTTAGAAGAGGGATATCAAATACTAATCTTCTCAACAAATGTTGCATCATTGAAGGTCTTAGCTGACTATCAGTAGAAAAAAGGTTTCAGTACAACATAGACTAGATTTGTATCCATTATTGTGATTACGCAAGTGAGTAATCTGTAATCACTACAGAAGCTTAATCAGTATTTCTGATTAAAAGATAACAGTATATGAAATATGTAGATAAAATATTCTAATAATCAGACTCTTGCTTGAACAAAAACAATGTGAGAGGTAATAAAAATGCTGAATTCATATTCAATTTTTTTAGCATTATTTCACCGTTATCCTTTTGTAGGACAAGTTATTTTCTTTTAACAAAATTTATGTTTTGTCTTTGGTAATATAACAAAAACTTAAATTGTATTTCATATTTAGAGTTTGGCAAGCAGGCATAATCAAAGTTGTGTAGCCCTTACTCCCACCAGTGTCTGATACATAACAATTTATTTTGCATTTTAACTACCGGTTTTTCATTGTTGATCCTGTGGATGGTTTACTAATCAACTACTATATATCTTATCAAATACTTATTTATTTGAGGATACCTCCCAAATACATTACTTTTTTATTGAATGTTATTCTAACAGCATCAGTCCTGGAATCTATTTTTATTGTAAATATTACATACTGGTAATTATTACATGCTAGTAGCTAAAGTAATTACAGATACTTTTGCTCTGTTGATTCATTCTACTATCAATCCTACAGCCTACTAGAATTCAACTCCATCTACACAAGCTTTCTCCATCCATGGAATTACTGACTACGTGGCTCAACAGATACAATAACAGTTAGCAATGGAATCTACATTTTATCTACTTTTGTTAAGTCAGGGCGGTATATAAATTAAAAAAAATAAATAAATAAAATAAATAAAAAATAATGCAATCTCCGTGTTTTTTCCTAAATAAAGTTTATTTTTGTTTTTCTTTCAAATAAGTAATAGCCCCAAGAATAATTTCCTATAGGACTTCCAAGGGAGGCATGGTGAACTGAATAATGTCTCTGAAAGTACAGCTGATGACCATGGCAAAAATGAAGAAACTGGAACGTAAACCAGTTGCTTGGAAACTTTTTGGATAAGAAAAGGATAGGAGATTACCCATATGTGCTCCAGACAATTGCTTCTTGTAAAGAGACTGCAGGACAGCAGTTTTCTGTGGGTTTAAGCACTGGAAGATGAGAGAATCAGCCATCTTGCTTGCAATTCTTTTAAAGAACACTTAGTTTGCAAGCCTCATTTTCTAATCATTTTTGGTCTATTAACCATCTTAAAGCTATTAGCTATGAAAATATTTTCCTGCTGGATTTACAAAAGAAGCTTGTTAAAACCTTGAAGAAATCAAAAGAACTTAAAATTCTACATTATTTGATTAACGATTAAGACTGCAAAAGTAAAAGGAAGAAATATAAAGTTTGTTTATTTGATCAGGGGTAAAAGAAGACTTTTTTAAAAATTTCTAGCAGCCCTTTATGGAATTTTTGCTGAGAATAGGATTGAAAAGTAGATGTTTTATGGATTTGCTTATAAAGAAGGGATAGGATATGGAATGAAAATATTTTTGTTTAACATTATAGGGGGTGAAAAGTTATTAAGTTTGTTTACACTTGATATGATGAAAGCTGAAAATCTCTTCTTTACATATTTCTTTTCTTCTCCTTTATTATATTCTTTTTCTTTCTCTTTCTCTTTTTTCTTGTACTTTTTTCTATTCTCTCCAAGTGTAGTTTGTATTAGGTTAGACCATTGTAATCAAAATTCTTAATAAGAATAATGTCTTACAGAAGTTTTTCCCCTTAATTTTAGTGTTTCGCTCTCCATCCATGCTCTCTAACCCATCCTTACCCACAAATGGAGAGTAGGCACTCTTCAATAGAATCCCGCTGAGCTTTGGTAAGAGAACAGCCTTTGGAAAGCCGATATACAGTATGTAGCAAGGAATCTATAAGGGAAGCATGATGCTCTGTTCCAGCAAAAAGAGGAGCACATCTTGTTAATAAAGGCAAAACAGCAGTGCAGAGATACCGATTAAGAGCCAGGGCCATATCTGTGGCACTCAGGGCAACCTATAAAACAAATTATATAGCAATTCAGATATTTTGCTGCACAAAAATGACACAGTCACAATATGTTTGAGCTAAGACTTTTCAGACCTGCTAAGAATATAAAATATATTTTTTATATTTTTTTTCTTTATTCCAGTCTTTATTAAAATTAAAAATGCAAACACTGAAGGACCACTAGATGGCAATACAGGTTTCTGCATCTTGTAGCTACTATCTCATGGTTGCCCCAATTTCTGCAGTAGAAATAATTAAAACATATTTGTTTTATTATTCCCATATTAAAATTGCATTCGTTTTGAATCAGCAGTGATGGCACAACACTCTAGATTTAGCCTACTATTAGAGCTATTTTTGCATCATCTTATGCAATAACAATCAGATATTTAATCAGGCAGTGGTAATTTCTTTTGAACATTTCATTTGTGTTTGAATAACATTTTATTTTTTTTAAAAACGGATGTCTATGTTTCTATGTCAAGGTTTCAACTTCAAAGCCCATCTGTATGAGAGGAATATTATATAATACAATCAACCTTCTCTCTACAAACCTAAATGTCATTTCTTTTTTAGGTTAACACTGAGAAACTGTGTTCACTTTAAACTTGAAACCTGACCCAAGTCTCAAAAGAAACCAAATGTTTCTTTTCCCAGAATCATGCAGCAACTACAAAAGACAGCCATGGAACTCCAGGATAAATCACTGTTGCCTTAAGGAACTAAAGACTGGGGTACATGAAGGCTCCCACACTTTGTTCCCTTTGAATCCAAAGTGTTACTCAGTCCTAACTGAAAACACTAACTCATCATTTTTAAAAGTATTTAAAGTATCAAAATTTATGCAAAGGATAAATCTGGATAAACAGAAAACACTAATTAAGGAAAGTTAAAAGTTACTTGTTACCGTATCTAATGAAGCAGCTGCACGAAGATCTGGCAGAAAGCCAACTTCTAGAAGATGAAGAAGAAAATCTTGGTCTTCAATTCCGTAGACCCTATCGAGAAACAATACCATTGCTGCCTTGTGATCAGGGCAAAAACCCCCTGACATATCAGGTTCCGCAACATTGCCATCTGAAAAAAAAATAGGGGAGAGGGAGGGAGGGAGGGAGGGAGGGAGAGAGAGAGAGAGGGAGAGAGAGAGAATGAATTATTTGTACACACATGATGAAGAAGAAATAATCAAGTCACTCATAATAAATGATAGAAAGAAAAACTGTAAGTTTTCTTACCTTTTGCTATTGTTGGCATATGAAAAGGAATGCTAATTACACCCACCAAGTCCTCCAAAGGAATCAAAGACCTTAGAATAGATCTGATTCTAATGGCTTCCCCTTTGCCAGCATGGATGAGCTAATGGAATAAGGCAATAAGTGTTTAGCTGGCTTGTATGAAAATGCAGCAATCAAAGAATGCAGATATATCCTTATAAATAAGAATTCTATTAATAAGCTAATTATACATTTATGTGCACCAAATAATAATTCTGTGAATTAACACAATATAACTTGAAATCTCATAGAGCTCTATATTTGTTCAAAGATGGGCCTGATATCATATTCCAATTACTATTAAAAGGCGGTGCAGTTCTCATGGTAAATATTCCCCTGAAGGAACTGAAGAGGCAATTATGTTAACAGACAGAAATGAGAAGTTCACATTTATAAAAAGTCAAATTACATATTTAATTTTCCTATGGGTAAAGAACATTTACAATGTGAATTGTTTCTATTACAGCTCAAGTTACTTTATTCCATTCAATTACCACCACACAAATATCTATGTACACTCACATTCATTCTTTCTTTTCCCCATATAATATCCAATCAAGAATCTTAGTCATTGGGGGATAGTCAGAGTTTTTGTGCTATGGGGTGAAGTAGATTCTATCTATCTATCTATCTATGGTTGCAAATAACATAAAAGACAGACGAATGACTCCTGGCTCACAAAATCAGCTGTGTTAGGACCCTTTTTAAAAGGGTTGACTCACATTGCAATTCAGCCAAAGCTAGGGCGCAGGAACGAAGATATCTTTTCCGCATCTGTAGGCAGAATGGGTACCCTGCCAGGTTTATTAAACGCCATGGTATCTATTCTAGACCTTCTAACAACGAACAGGTGAGACAACCCCCTTCCCAAACGACACGTGTTACCCTTCCCTATGTCAGCAATGTCTCTGAGGCCACTGCTAGGCTGTTGACTCCTTATGGTATCATGGTAGCACATAAGCCCAGCCGGACTCTTCGTTCTTGCCTTATGAGACCGAAAGATCCCCTCCCTACTGCTGAGAAGTCTGGGGTGATTTATAAAATCAGCTGTGAAGGCTGCCCCAGCAACTATGTAGGTGAAACATCTAAAAGAGTCAGAACAAGAGTCCAGGAACATAGACTGGCCGTCAGAAGGGGAGAACAATACTCTCAGATCCTCACTCATATGGTGGAGCATGGCCACAAGTTTAGCTTTGACACAGTGGAGGTTATCTCCAATGACGCCACTAAGTATGGTAGGTTGCTCAAGGAGGCCTGGCTGTCTGATGAATTTTCCATCAACCGACACATAGACCTATGCCCCGCGTATTTGACATTAAGAGCTTGGGAGGTATGTAACCACTCTAGCCGGATCGTCCACAACAAGAACTACGATCACACCGACCCCCGACCCCCACCTGAGAGTATGCATGCTTGTAAGATGAGTGACGACGGGCACACCGACAGCGTCAGGATCACGAGAGCAGCAATAGGAACTACAAAGAGACCAACACTAACATTGAGACCCTCGAGCGTGGATAATTTAACAGCTATTACTCCAAAGACGCCTCCACATTGGGAAAAACGTCTGGAAGGAGGGGAGAGCACCCTGCCTGGCAAGTGCTGTGATGGTTGTCCGCAGCAACTTGGGTTATTGCCGCCCCCGGATTCTTCATTACGCCCCCGCTGTGCTCCTCCATCTGGGGGCACGTGGAGGAGGGAGGATCTGAGACTTCCCTACTTAGAAACAGTTACGCAGGCGGAGAAGACGGCTCACTGCATGACGCAGCATAACATAGGAGCTTCGAACTTAAGCCCTCAGGGCTGCTTGACGGTAGAGGGTGGCGAGCGAGGGCTTTCTAATGGAGAGTGGGAGCACACACACACCCCGTGCGCTACTTACACTGATGAAAGGAAAAAGGGGATCGTGGTTACTGCTTTACAGCTGGAGTTAAATGATATGCAGGGAGGTGATGAGAGGAAGCAAATGGAGGAAATGTGCAAGCAACCCCCACAAACAACACATGCCGGCACGTTCGTGCCATTAGGATTACATAAGATTGGAGAAGGGGGTAAGGGAAAGGGTGATATAGAGGTATCCAATTGTCTTGATGAGGTTCCTAAAGATGGTCTCCCAAGGATACGATGGCAAGGGAGACCCCCTGATAAACTGGAGGGAGGTGCCTCTGTGTCAGAACCCCATATGGATAAATGGGACGGTGGGAAGGATGATTTTCAACAAGGGGAGACGATGAATTGTAAAAGACACTCCAT
>NW_015387105.1:202441-220120 GCF_001527695.2 Protobothrops mucrosquamatus
CTATCTATCTATCTATCTATCTATCTAAGATGCTGCCCATCTCACTTTCGGGAGACAAGTAGGTGTGTTGATTCCTAAATTCCACCTACAATAACATTTTGAATTTTAGCGTGTTTATGTGAACCTTGAAATTTTCTGTCTCAGCACAAAGGACAACATGAGGTTCATAGAATAGTTATCTGTATATAACATTAAATCATCACTAGGTTACGCAGAGATTGGATTGATCCTTCTGAAGATGTTTTATTTTTCCTTTGACTATTTCATATTCCTGCAAACCATGACGTTACCCAGGATTTGCTGATACATCTTTTTGTTCATGAGTACCACTGTCTCACCCACAAGCCCATGAATTAAGGAGTACTTGAATCAGAAAAAGGATGCTGGTTCACATTATTCATTAACACAGATAGGATATAAATTTAGCAAAAGTAATAAACAGTAATTACATGCATTCTGTCAGGGAATTGCACAACAGGTGTCCAAATGAAGTCACTCTGACATGAACTTGTGGTTTTATAAAAATAAATATATTTAACATCTATATTTACAGTAAACAAGATAGTCAGGCACATCATTTCATCATAAGGTAAATCATCAGGTAAATCACAGAACAGCACACAGAAGAAAAAAAAGTGGGAAAAAGAGAAACTCTCCTTTCTCACCCAGCAACCAATCATAACATAGATTGCCTCATGCAGGAGCCCACACTGTCCAAGCAATGAACTACAAATGTGTATCTGGCCTATTATACACTTTACTATTCCAGCTATTAAATTAAATATTAAATATCTTAACACATACTTACATGCATTTCTGGAGCACAGCGTCCCAAGAGATCAATCAGGGCAGCATAAAAAGTCATGATGGCATTTCCCATGTGAACAGTATCGTCCTCTTCTTCTACTTCACTTCTGTTCAGTTTTTCAAAGAAATTAAAAAATAGTGAAGAAATAAAAATTTCTGTATTAAATTTGCTATATAATTTATCTTTAGTCAGACCTGGGTTCAAGCCTTGGCATATTCAGTTAAAACATAGATTTTAATGCTCAGAAAATCCTAAAAACAATTAAGATTATAGTGAAAATTTTACATTAATTCTAAGCCCTTAGTCTAAAAATAATACAAAATAGGGGGTTTTTTTGGTTTGGTGGGTTGTTTTTTTTTGGTTTGGTGGGGTTTGGGAGGGAGGGAGGGAGGGAGGGAGGGAGAGATTCTCTGAAAACAGCAGGGAGACTATTGCTCAACTATTATAATAGTTGGTGAACAGAAAAATCCATTTCAGTAAAAGGTTTTATGCCCTAGGTATTTTAGAACACATGGAAATAATAATAAATAAGTTAAATTATATGGGGTAGTGGTTACATATTACCTTAACTACACAATGAAATATCCTATTGCCCATCTGTGTTCTACTTATGGATGGACAGGCAGGATATAAACAGGATACAAAACTTGCAAATTTTTTGAATCCATATGCTGATGTTCCTCTGATCTTGAGAGTTTGTATTTGTAGTAAGCAGAAGATTCTTATCATTTGCATCATAAATAATGTATTGTTATTAACATTCTCCACACAAATTAACATTAGGTATTATACTTAAGAAATTTATTAGGCTTTAGTTTCAAACAAGCAAATGTTATTATTGTCATAGAACAGCATCACACAGTTCCTTTTAGAAACAATGAATCCTATAGAAAAATTATATTCAGGGAATAAACATTTCCATTCTACCTACGGTGTTCTAGTGGATCCATTAGTTGATGAAGGACCATCTCTTGTGGGATCTTCTGATATATTTATGGCTTCTTCCATGGCAGCAAGCAAGCCATTTCCACCTTCACCTCTCAGTGCTGGTCCAAAACATTCAGGACGTCGAATGAGCAGTCTAACCACCACATTAGCATTTTCTTCAACACTCTCTCCTACAATCATATAAAAACTTAACTACTTGATGAAGCCAAAAATCTGGAATTAGTTTCTATAAACATATGATAAAGAAGCCCAATATTTTACTCCACACATATATAGTCTTTATTCATTTTGAAATTTGACAACTATATTAGCAGGGAGAGAGAACCTACATTGTGCCTGAAGCTCCACTATCTCTAGCCCAAAAGCAGACTTTAAGGACTGAATTAAACAGTTAAACTGTGAGAAACTCCATCCACTTTATCAATATCCAAAAGAGTCTCAGATAACATCACTATAAATTATACATGCCTCTTCTCTCTTACTTCCTAACAATTATATTTGAAATCAACAAAGTTATACGGCATGTACTGGAATATGAGATGAGAAAAAGAATGGATAAATTGAGCTTCACACAGATTCTCAACACAGAAGGAAGCAGTTGGAGAAGGAGATGCCAATGGTGTTGGGTAGGGAAGATATGCTATTCATTGAATGATTCCAGTTTTCTCTCAAGGTTTCTCTCAATGCTGCATAGTGACTTAAGAACATTGCTAAAAAGGAAACATTTATCAAACTATGACATCATAAACACACCTGAGAAGCAGCACTTCACCAGGCACATTAATAAATGTAGTTAAGGTATAATTGATTAGTAATAACTAGGTTATTCAAAAACTGAAGTATCTTAACACTACCATTGCAAAAAACAGCAAAACGAAGGAAATCCAGGTATCGTTCTCCTTCAACTGGGTTCCATCCAATATCTGGATAGCCTTTAGAAATTAGTAAAGGACAGTTCTGCAAACCACAGCCAGCCAAGTAGCGGACTACCTAAGAACAAGACAAAATTAAACAATAGAAGCATTTACTGCCCCTGTCTCTTCCCCTCTATCTATCTATGTATGCATATTTTACCAATGTCTAGATTCCATAGTCATCTTATAACTTGTTACCCAATTTGAAGATGTCCATTACACACTTCATACACCTAGAATCTTCGTCTCTTCTCCATCCTGACTCTTTAAATCTTCATTTATAATTCTCAGACTGCTCTTTTGTCCACATTATCACAGTAGTCTTAGTATCTTTCCCTTCAACTCCATGAAAAACCTTCTGCTTAAGCATAGTTCATTGTATTTACCTTTATTAACAACCTGGTGGTCAATATAGCTATAGAAAAAATAAATGTACTAGAAGTTACTTTCACCTTTATTTTTCTAATTTTATTTCTATTCTAGAAATTGTACATAGTTCTTATGTTAGTAATCACATTTTAATGAATTGTACAATGGGTACTTTCTCTCCTCCTGGTTTTGCATTTTCTGTTCATAGAGCTACTCTTCCCAGCAAAAGTTTTGTGCCTTTGAGATGAAACTAAAACCTGTCATTATGGGGCTCTTGTATATGAAAATTACATGGCTAACAGGATGCAAAGTGCTGCTACTATATATGTTAAGAAATATGTGAATACTTACTAAAATATAGATTCTACAATACTATTTATGATTTACCTTCTCTAAGTCAGGTTCTCGTAAAGCCAATGCAAGTTCATTATTATCCATTACTGATGCTGCTGCAACATCTAAAGGTGTTGATCCACGCATAGAAGGAGAAGCTATCAAATGAATTTCAGAAATTGGCAACATGTTAAAACAGAACAGCATCCTGTTATCAAAATACAGTAGCTAAATGAAATATTTCAGATTTGAAAACCACATTTTATAATATATAGCCATGATTTTGTTGAGTCAATATCATCTGAATAATACCACACTTGTTTTTATTATACATTAAAGTTTTACTCCATGTATCAACTAGGCATACATTTTCAGGATTTAGGGGATGTGAAGATGCAGTAAAAATACATCCATTCTAAGCAGGCTATACTGCATAAATAGTCTGGCAGTGAATGCAATGGCTGACACATAATGCTAATCAATAGGAATAATTTATTATTAAGAGGTGTTGGAAGCCTTGAAACATCTTAGAATGAATATACAAAGTAGCCATTAATTTGTGAACTCCAAAAAGATTTAATAGCAATAAATACAAAATGTATAGTGAACTGTAGGGAAAATATAATACATATTTACCAAGTCCAACACTGCTGTTTTCCAAAAGATAGCTAAGATGATCAAACATGGCTTTCTGATTCTGTCTGCTGATGCGGCAAAAATAACATAGAAAACGACAGCAATTTGCCACCATCTTAGGAAAGGTGATTTCCTAGACAAACAGTACTATGTTAGAAAAGCAAGGATAGTATGTATATAAAAAACCTCAGGCTAAAGTAATTTGCTTTTTCATGTAATTTTCTGTAAAACTACTCAAATATCTAGATACACATTCAATAAAAGTGAAAATCCTGATTGCTTAAACTTTGGCTCCATTAAAGTTGGTTCTGTGCATTATAAAATGAAGCCATCATAGGGAGAACAACCTAAAATGGAGAGTTCAGCTCAGTTCCATTATCCATGATATTAAAAATTGTAAACCAAATAATCTCCATCCAAAGGAGATGGCTCATTAGTAAAACCACAGGATGTGACCTTTATTGTCAAGCAAAACAGTGGTGGCTCCATTGTAAAAATTCTCTGGCAGAGTTGGGGGGGGGGCATGAAATATGCATTGTGATTCAAATTCTCCATGTGCATCCTTGACATTTGAATGCAAATAATGGATTAATGCAAGAACAGAACTTGTGCTATGGTATCATAGAGTGTCATTGTGGCTAACTAGATTCCAATGCACTCTGGCAAATTTTTCAACAAAAGAAAATTCTAAATCCATGACCAATAAAATCCCAGCATCCTAAGAATTTCGTAGTAGGAAAAAAGGGCTGGATTGAGAAGAGTTGGCTCTGAAATTGTGTTAAAAAAAACCCAACTATCCCATCAAATATTTGCACTTTATTGCTAGTCTGCTCTCTGACATTTCCAGAATGTTCTTCCCTTTCTCCTCACAAATCAAGCTTGAATTTTGCTTTGAAAAATCCTGCTCCATATTCTCATTTTTTTATGCAGATTCTATAGTTTCAGTCCCTCTGCCTTCAAACTTTCTCTCTGCTCAAAGAAAGGCTTTTCCATCAAGTTTACTGCCCAACAAAATTTAATTCTAAATTTTGTTATTGGAATAACAAAAGGTAGAACAGTTTCGTGGGATCAAAGAATACTTTGGACAAAATGTATGGTCTGCTGGAGTAACTTCCACCTAGACCCCATCTATTCATTAATAATCCATAACTGGGCAAGATATTATCAAAATTATTTTTAAGATCACATTGCAACAGGACTAATCTGTATAGGAGTATGTAATCTATGAAGAACACCTCAGTATTCAGGCAGAGGTCAATAATGAAAGTCTTGAAAGCCTCCTATCTCTACTGATTCAATTAATCCTTTCTTGAAAATGATCATGACAACTCTGTCTCTTAGATAATAAATTCTTACCTGTGCCCACTACCAACCCTGTTTTCATACTTTAGAATTACTGTCGAATTTTTCTGAAATGTTTTAATGGTAGATTGCCAAGTTAATGTCAGCTGATTAAGCTTGCTGACCTTCTCCATCATTATATGCTCATCCCTCACTAAACTGAGACATGAAATTAAAGTATTGCCTCAACCTTTTCCCCCTTTCTCTCACTACTTCCTTGCATAAATGTTTGATCAGCCCATGCTACAAGTTCTCTTGACAAGTAGTTTCAGGAGTCATTATTCACTAGACGTGGTAACAACTTTTCCTTATTATTCATACATTTATCTCTAGAGAAGCTTACCTGCAGAAATCAAAAAGGTAACAAATAATTAAAGTGATGTATTTCAATATCCTTTCAAATAAATGCATACTAGACAATATTAATACATTGAAATGTATGCCAATTAATGTACACATTCCTAAGTATATCCTGTGTAAACTTAATTTTAATGACAGGTTGGAAAGAGAAGGTACAAAAATATGCTATTGCAGTTTCATTCTTCATTTGCACATATTTCTTCACTTTATCACAGCCAAACAGGATCGTATATTGTACTTAACATTTGATGGGGGAAGAAATGGAGAAATAAATCACATAGGCATGTAATTATGCATCTAAGTACAGATGTTTGCTAATTAGTTTATATACAGTGGTGACCTGGATAGTTGATAAATGCACAAACACACAGCCTAATTCCACTTCCCACCAAAACCATACAATTCAAACAACACATTAGTGTTAGATAAAGGGCCATTAGTTTAGGGCTAATTGTAGTTCTACAAAATAAACTGCCCCTGTTAAGCCTGTATTTTAATAAAAGTTGGGCATCTAATTTCATGAACTGAAATACACGACAACTAGCATAAACACGGATAAAGTGTTTTCTCCCAGTTTATTGTAAAATAGCTCAGACTATCTGCTGTTGCTACCTGGGAGTTATTAACAGGGAATTATTTGGTAAGCAAAAAAATTTCAGTAGGTCTTCAGCTGAGGTACTGGATGTGCACCCATAGCCCCAAAATGCCAACATATTCATGTTTGACTTAGAACAATGTTTGCTGAGTTCTGAATCATCAAACTTTAATGGAAGTTATGTTAAGTTAATGTTAAGTTCTCATTAAGTTCCATTAAGAGCTCAAGACCACCAAAACATCAACCTAAGCTTGGTCCTCTCTACGGAATAAAACCATTACTTTGATGTCATAGTAAAACTACTGATAGATTGGGTTTATTGGGTACAGTTGTTAAATGTGCAATTTTACAAATAATTTAAATCCCTAATTAAGCCAAATCTTCAACAAGAGATAAGCAGGTTTGTCTGGCGTCAGAGCCAAAACTTAAACATATATTATGCTTATACATTACCTTTGATTCTCCTCCTCCAAGTACATTCACCATTACTTCCATTACAGTCTCATGCATCCCTAGTGCCCTCATAAGATTAGGATGCTGATAAAAAACTTTATTGTTCATAATGTCCCTATTAGAAATAGAAAAAATAGTAAAAAGTAAACTGAAAATCCTTTTATATCTACTTATAAAATGTTACTGTCCACTCCGTATCATTTAATATGGTTTTTAAAAATAAAAAAATGGAATTTATTCAAAATATCCTAGAGCAGAGATTCTAAAACTATGGAGGGTCACAAGCAAATCACTCGGGGTTCACACATCACTCCCACTCTGCCTGAACATATCTCAAAGGTCCTAGGAAGATTTTCTGAACACCTATCCTTCTCTTTTCCCCAATATAATGAAGTAAATGAACAAATTTGTGCAGATTGGTGAATTAGATTGGACTTGAAAGCCTAATTGTGAATTGTAATTCAAGTGACAGCTTAAAGAAAGTTTTTTAAAAATAGGAGTTATGGTTACTGCTTTTCAAATAAACATGTCATAGTCATTGCATTTATTGTTGGAGATACCTAGCATCTATAGAAAAAAATCCATGATAGATATGAGCTGTTGTTCTGGGGAACAAAGAAGGAAGAAGGAGTATTATGCTTGCCACCCTGAGTTATTTGAAAAAAATTATAAAGGTGAGATAAGCATCTAATAAATAATATGTAAAATATTAACTACATAATCCAAAACTCTTTTAAGTCATCAATATTTTTTATGAATGTAAAATGGTCCTAAGATTAAAATATTTGAAAACGACTAATCTAAAGGATGGGCAAGAATTTTTTTAGTTATTTTTAGTTGAAAACTTAAAAAGTATTTTCATTTAATAATTCAAAAATAAAATATCTTAATATGAGAGAGATGAAAATGACACATTCAGTTGCAAAAAGCAGGTTTTATATCCCTTTGATTTTTAATCTGATTTCCACCATTTTATTCTCCTCAAGGAAAAAAAAGATTGCTATTTTTTAATGGCTCATCAGTTAAATTAAGTCAGGACTGTTCTCTATTGTATATGGATGATGCAGACTTCCACTCAATTTGTTTCTATGAGACCTTCAAAAAAGTCATATATTGTTTCAAAAGCCAGACTTTTAAAAATGAATATATAAAGAAATGAAAAATATAAAACTAATATGTTTGATTTATAGGAAGAAAGCATCATGGTTTAAGTTGCGTAGAAAACATATACTCTGACCTCAGAAACCTTTTCCTTATTAAAAATAAAGTTAATAAATATAAAAAAATACATTTCCTATGTCCAAAAATGTCATCTGCCATCTTTTCTATATCTTATCTATATGTCCCCCATAAAATTACCAGATAGTATTTTTTTTTTTTAGAATAATGTTTAGTTTATTCAAGAAAAGTTTTAGTTTTAAACTAAATAACTTTACTTGACGGGTAAATAAGGCTTTAGAGATCTTGATTGAATAAAGATTAATCAAATACGTGAACTTAGTAAGAAGATGCTTTTCTGTATTAATATGCTTGTTGTGGATATAACAATTATTTGGATCGGATTTAAACTTTATTGAGTGGGTTAAAAGAGTTTTTCATAGATATAGATAGATTGATTGATTGATAGATTATAGATTTAAAATAGAGTAGAAATGTATTTTTGGGAGTAATATTCTTATTTCTAGGAAGGATAGCTATTTGGTAATGGAAGGAGAATAAGAAGGATTTCTGAAAAAAGAAGAAATGGTATTAATAAATGAGTTACTAGATTAAAAAATAGAATACTTGTAGAAAATATAAGAATGTTATGGTTGAAATAATATGTGTATTTTATAGATAAGGATTATACGAAGGAAAAAGGGAAAGGAGGGACACCTGAAGTGTTAATAATATGTTTATTTAAAAGCCAAATTGGAATATGATAATTGTAAATAGTAAAGCTTAAAAACAGGATTTGGATTTATACAGATGAAATGTTATTGATGATTGTTCTGATTGATTGAATTTTATTGAAAAATACATTAATTTGAATATATTGTATTATTTGAGGGAAATAGAGAGGGAGTTTCTATGATTTAACCTGAGTTATATATGTACGATTTTGTTTTTGGATGATTGATTACCCTATCACCACGTTGTTTCTCAAGCACCTTGTTGTAAAAATAAAAAAATCAATAAAACTTGTTTTTTTTAAAAAAAAAAAAAGAAAGAAAAGAAAAGTTAAAATACAAAATACCAATGTTTTGGTGTTTTATTCTTAAAAAAAAAAGAAATTTCTAAATATTATCACATGTTCTCAAGGAACCTGATTATTGTATTGGATTATTTCAATTTGAGTCAGAAGCCAGAAGGAAATTAATTAGAAATTAACAGTTTTCTAGATTTTCATTTCACATATTAGCCTACTTGTCCATAATGCAAATTCCTTGAAGCCTATGAGAATAAACCTCTAACTATCAGTCTTCTCTCCTAATAATCAACCAAAGACAATTATGTAACAGTTAAGTTTTATATAGAAAGAAATGTTTTACCCTAATCCACGAATCATAAGCTTCTCTTCTTCCTTGCCCATCCTAACACTGAGGAGAGAACGGATCTGGCCAAGAGATGCAAGCAAGTTGATGGTATCTTCCACTGATACACCATTTATAGTGTATGTCTTGGGCAAGGCTCGAACCAGGCCACCAACCCCATCATATTGGCGGTGTAGCAAAACAAACATGGCCCTCACCAACTCTGGGTCTTCTATTACAGATTCTTGAGCCCAACGTACCATAGTTTCTGATATCAGCTGTTGGAGAGTTGCTAGATGTAGAAAGCATTAAGACAAACATACAACAAGACCTTTTTTTCTACCTTTAATAACAATCATCACATGCAATGCCAATTTGGATTAGAAATTCAGAATGATGAATTTCTGAAAAAAGAAAATCACCAAATCAAATTAGAAATTATAAGTGTAAAACGTACAGAGTCAATTTGGAGGAAAAGAGACAATTGCTTCACTAGTTACTAGGCTAGAAAAATCCAAATTATTTTTTAAAGGATCACAATAAAAATATTCTTTAAAATAAAAATACAAACTGAAGATAACCTGTACTTAAATTTATAAAGATGAATTAATGACAATATAAAAATCTCCTATCCAATAAGGATGAGAAAAGAGAAAAGAAGACATGATAAACTGCTGTCATGCAATGGCCAGCATTTCTATGCATTTGCATTCCAGGAAAAAAAAAATAATGTGTCAGATTCAGTCCTGATGGGCTATGGGTCACATTGCAAAGAGTGTTGCCCTGACTATGAAACTTCCAGAAAGAAAGAAGTAAAGCTTCTAGCATAAGTACATGCCTTCACTTATCATTTCATTCCCTACCAAAGATTGTACACCTACCCCCTCCCACAAATACAAATGAATGCATCCTTACTAGTGGAAAATTATTCATTTGCTCAATATTTTGTTAGTCTATCTGAATTCCACTTTGCATCCCATCAGTTCAACAAGGATTTGCCAAAAGCCACAGCTTCTTAGTCAGCAGATTTTGAATGTAGTATAATGTTCCAGAACATGCAATTATTTCAGAAAAATTATGTTAAAGCACTGAAATTGCACTGAATTTATAGACATTTATTCTGAAAGAGATTATGATATCAGAATGAGAGAATTATTATACTATGCTTTCTTTAAATTCAGGTAACAACTAAACCTTATTTTACTTTACTTACATGGTTTCTTGTTATTATCGTCAACTAGCTTCTCTGCTTGTTTCTTTTTCAAGTGTGTGACTCTTTCTACAAGATATAGCAGCCGACCTTTAATAGTTAAATCATTGTTTCCATCTAGAATTCCATCTTCATCTAGCTGAATTCCTAGACATAAATATCAAATATTTATGATAGCATTAAAACCACAACTAAACAATATATTTGTCTTCATTTCCAAGACTAGCTTTAGAACTTTGAGAGCAGTTAAGTAGAGTGCTTATTTATGGTAGTTGGCCACATCGTGCTAATTTTACCTTATGATTTCCCCAAAGCTAGATCAAGGCAGCAGTTGTTATATGAAACTGCAGGTTCTTGCTGACAATATAGATAATGCAGTTTTAACACTGTATTCAATACAATTTTAAGTATCTTGGTATTACAATTACATTTCAATCTACCATATTTTGTTGAATAAAACTATCAGTATTTTATTTGCTTTAATATTTGGAGCAGGAAAGGAGTATTCAAAGTTCAGGCTTACCGCAATGTGCCATCAGATCTTCATGAAAATCCAGGAGATGATCTCTTATTTCTTCAGGACAAGGACAATCATTTTTATCGTCCTTAAAATTCAGCAGCATGTTGATCTTTAAAAGTGAACATATATTTAAAGTTATATGTAAGAGGTGATATGTAGGTAGAATACAACATTTACTACAATATTATTAAACTCAAGTCATGTTTGAAACTCCCCATGGAAAGAAAGGATGGAAAGAAGCGCATGCATTTTGTTCGTTCTAATGAATTATCATTATATTCACTTTTGTACAGCTCAGTAAATCAGTTCCTGTAAGATCTATTGAAAGAAATGGTGCAGCCACATCTTTGTCTCTTGGCTTGTACTATGACATTATCAATGTCATCAAAGATCCCTGTTAGTACTGGTTAGAAATGGTTTAAATGATGTTCAGGATTTTGAAACTTAAATTAAAAATGGGCACTCTAATTTGTACCTGTGTAATTGCATAATAATTTTAATTTATCCTTTCACCAATAGCAAGGCTCACAAATAAAATCTCTTGGCACATATATGATGCTGCATTTTACCAATGGTAACTTCTATGCATCAGGAAGTTTAAAAGAGAGCAAAATAAGGAACAAAAAGAGCAACTTTCCAATAGACACAGTAGGATTTTCCTATTCTTCTTTTCTTAGTACAGGCTCCATGATCTTTAACTTGTGCTAGAAGGTCCCCATTCAGAGCAAAGTAGGGGACAGCATGCTTCGGGGAAAGATTGTCAAGTTATAAGTATTCAAATGAAGAGAAGGACGAGGGGGGACATGATAGTGTTCCAATATCTCAGGGGCTGCTACAAAGAAGAGGGAGTCAAGCTATTCTCCAAAGCACCTGAAGGCAAGACAAGAAGCAATGGATGGACACTAATCAAAGAGAGAAGCAACCTAGAACTAAGGAGAAACTTCCTGACAGTTAGAACAATGAATCAGTGGAACAACCTGCCTCCAGAAGCGGTGAATGCTCCAACACTGGAAGCCTTTAAGAAGAGATTGGACAGCCATTTGTCTGAAATGGTAGGGTTTCCTGCCTGAGCAGGGGGTTGGACTAGATGACCTCCAAGGTCCCTTCCAACTTTTGTAGTAGTAGTAGTAGTATTAGTAGTAGTAGTAGTAGTAGTAGTAGTAGTAGTAATATAGAGATAACTAACAACATGTGCGCATAAAGATGAATACATCGTAAGAATTCTACAAAATTTATTTCACCAAAATGCAACTATTTAATGTATTGGGGGGGTCCCCATACAGAATATTTTAATGTATATTCAATCATAAACAGTTGAATTAATATCAGGCCTGGTCCATATTTTTCATGGACGGCAAAATACTTGTCAAAAGTGACTGCTCCTTGTTAAAACACAATAGCTGAATGTTATGGAAATCAGAATTCTCATACATCAAGGCAGTTTAGCTTTTATTTTTAGTCTGGTATACTCCTCTGGTCCAGGAAAATCATTACCTTGTACAGATTTTTTAAAAACTAAAGAAACCCCCAATATAAAAGTATTTATTAGATTATTAACCTGCTCCTGTGGTGGGGATCGAAATTCTTTTGTTTTCTTGGCTGTCAGAGCTGCAGACATATTTAAAGCCTGCATAACTTCATTATATCGGAAACGCTGATTTTCTTGAAGTTTTGCTACAAAATCATCTGAAAATGCTACAATGGCTTCTATTCTATGGCGTATCTGGAAGTCACACAGATATTGGAGTAAATGGCACATCTGAAATAGAATTAATAGAACAAAACAAAATAAATGGGGTAACAGTTTTAAAACTACCATTTCAGATATGGGATATTTCTTTTATTTAACTTGGATCATTTCTTTTTTTTAATACAACTTACATCCTTTGTCATCTATTTCTGTTTTTTAAACCTTTCATTGTCTCCATTTCAAAATACTGAAAAATTCCATTTTCTCCCCTTATCTTTCCCTCAGCTTAACATTTTAATTTCCTTTTGAACACATTATTTGTAATTAATGTATTACTTATTGCTTATTGACAGCTTTACTCTGTCAATATTCTTCTTCTTTTCCCCCTCAATATTCTTCTCAGTATACATATGTTGTAAATATTCTTTTCTATTTGTATCTACTTTTCTCTATGTCTAGAACTTTTTCTTAAACTGCCAGCCCAATTTTTTTTTATATGTTTGTCCGTATATAGGCACATAAATGTCTCAGGTAGAAAAATAATCCACAAAATACACTATTACCTATGCATTCTTTTGTAAATTACCTGTAATTTTACGGGCTCAGGAAGTTTCATTTGAAGAAGTCCTTCTTCTGGAACCTTCTCTCTTCTGATTTCATCCATACCTGCCTCTACATTTAGACTTTCTGTAACCAGTTCCTTCACTAATATTCGGGTTTCATCTTCACGACCGTTATCTTCTTTAAACACACTGGGCTCAATGAGCTGCAAGATATGCTTCAGATCTTCATTGTGGAAGATACCCATTATAAGAAGGGTATAAAAAAGCTTGATCAAAGGAACAAACAGAAATTCTGTAGTACCACCTACTGGATCTCTGACATGAAGGCTACCCTCCTGAACTGCTTCTGTCAACATCTCTATGGTTTTAGACTTTAAAATTTCTAGAGGAAATTCAGGACTATATTGGTAGCACTCACTGTTAATTCTTACAAAACTGGGAGAAGAAAAGTGTATTCTGGGTCGTAAAGATGTA
The DNA here is from genome assembly GCF_001527695.2 of Protobothrops mucrosquamatus. Taxonomy (NCBI): domain Eukaryota; kingdom Metazoa; phylum Chordata; class Lepidosauria; order Squamata; family Viperidae; genus Protobothrops; species Protobothrops mucrosquamatus. The sequence goes on from NW_015387105.1 coordinate 216,169, forward strand.
CTAAGCCCGATACCTGGTAGGCCATGCTTTTTGTGTTCATCAGGAAACAAAGTAATACTTTTAGTCTCATCTGTCATTGGGACAATGAATTCATTGTTCATCATCAACCTTGCAGTGGCATAGCTATTAAGATGAATATCAATGAGAAGATCATAATAGCCCGCACGTAACAAGCCTGGCATATATTTGTTCTCAATTGCATAGAGAAGCTGAGATTCATCAACATGGCTGCACATAGCATGTGCAACTCGGTTATTCCCAAGGGCACACACTGCTGAGTATAGTCTGAGAGTATGATAATGAAACTTTAGCAGCTCTTCTTGTTCTGACAGTTCTAAAATATCTACAGACCTGCAATAAAAAAGAAGGAAAATAATTAAACATAGCAGTTTTGACTTTTTTTGTGTGGAACGTGCTTTTACATCCATACAATCAGCTTTCTAAGAACAAGTTCACAATTATCTTACTGATAAGTCAGTAAATTGATAAGGCTCAATCTAGAGTGCACATTTACATAGGCAAAAATGGAAGCAAGCTTAATTAGACTTTCAACCATTTCCAAAATAGCTTTCTAATTGGCTAAGTACAATGGTTTATCGAGTAATTAAAAATTTTCACCAAGAATTAAGTTTCTTTCTTAGCACTTTGATGTATTCAGTAACTATAGCTAACAATTGTTGGATAATATTATTTATCCAACACAGTCGTGCATTGGGAATAACCATGATTAATAGAAGATGACATCTTTTGCAATGAAAGATTTGAATCTGGTATTTCCTATGATTGATGAACATTAGTTGATGGAAGCAAAAATAGATTCTGCTGTTAGAAAATTATGGAAAGGTACCTAGAAAGTAGCAGAGTGTTAGTTCAAATCCTGCCTTAGCCATGAAAGGCAGCTGGATTACTTTGAGCCAGTCATTCTCTCTTAGTCCAACCTACCTCATAGGTTTGTTTTGTGGGGAAATAGGAGAAAGACGTTGTATGGGATATGTTCACTGCCTTGAGTTATTTGTAAAAATAATATAGGTGGGTTACACCAGTGGTGGGATTCAAATATGTGAACAACCGGTTCTCTGTGTGGATGCTACTTCCGGAAGTCCGTTCTGGGCCTGGGCAACAAAAAATTAACTACCGTTTCTGCCAAACCGGTGCAAACCGGCTGAATCCCACCTCTGGGTTACATATAAAAAATAATAAAATAATATAATATAATAAAATAAAATAAATAATAAAATAAAATAAAATAAATAATAAAATAAAATAAAATAAAATAAAATAAAATAAAATAAAATAAAATAAAATAATAAAATAAAATAAAATAAAATAAAATAAAATAAAATAAAATAAAATAAAATAATAAAATAAAATAAAATAAAATAAAATAAATAAAATAAAATAAAATAATAAAATAAAATAATAAAAGTGATAAATAGTGTTGGTGTAAACTAGATTTACCTAGTCTTAATTTTCTTTTCTTATTGCCCTTCTGCCCTTTGCATGTTTGATAGGATTTTATCAATATATACTAACATATACTTTTTTTCAGATACATGATTTACCATACACTTAAGGTCAAACATCTTATCTCATTTCATCTGTAAATGCAACCAAGGAGTAAGTACCTGTTTTCCTCTGGAATGTGAAGGGACATGAACTGCAAAGACTCCAGGCACTGTATTGACCAGCCCTGACGTTCATTGATCCGTGATATATCAATCTTCAGAAACTGATTTGGCACTCTGCTCCAAAGAACATGTGTCAGAAACTGAACATGGAGACGGGGCGGGCATTGAGGAAGTGGATTTTTGTGCTCACTTTTGAACAATCCAGCTGACAATGGCATTACATTCTGAGAACAGAGCAAAACAGAGTTGTCAGTAAATGCAGTAAATTGAAAAAACAAAAAATAAACTCAAATACACACAAACATACACATACACATATATACATACATATATATATACATATATGTGCATATATATGCATATAAATATATACATACATACATACATGTATATATGTATATATGTGTATATATATATATATGTGTGTGTGTGTGTGTGTGTGTGTGTGTAGGTCTTTGGTCATTCGGGTTCTCTCCCGCGTAAAATTGGAAGTGTCCTGGCAACGTTTCGACGAAGTCACATTCGTCATCTTCAGGCTGGTGTCTTCACCTTCGTGCTTCTGGGAGTAGTGTGCGATCGCTGCTGTTTCTTCCTTTTAACTGCCAGTGGGGTTTGAGCTGATTGGGTGGGAGCTTGGCTGTGTTCTGATTGGGTGGAGGTGTGTTCTGATTGGTTAAGGAGCTTGGCTGTGCTCTGATTGGATGGGGGGTTGGCTGTGCTCTGATTGGATGGGGGAGTGTTCTGTTTGNTCTTTGTGTTAGGGACTCGTTTGCCAATAAGGGCGGGTTTCCAAATGGCTGGTAGGCGGGAGGTATCATCTCGTTTATTCATGCTGTGTGGGCGTTTTTCTATCTCAATGGCTTCTCTGATTATTCTGTTGTTAAAGTGTTCAGTTTTGGCAATAGTTCTGGTCTTTTTAAAGTCAATTTTATGTCCTGTGGCTTTAAGATGTTGGACCAGGGAAGAAGTTGGTTCCTCTTTTCTGACTGAGTTCTTGTGTTCTTCAATGCGTGCATTTATTCTTCTGTTGGTTTGTCCGATGTATGTGGTGGGACAGGCGGTGCATGGGATTTCATATACTCCTTGATTTTCTAACTCAATACCTCCCGCCTACCAGCCATTTGGAAACCCACCCTTATTGGCAAACGAGTCCCTAACACAAAGAACGACACCAGACCCACACTCACGAAAACCACACAGGTCACCACCACACATCCTTAAGACTACTTGTAGGGGGCAATTTAGCAGATCTGAACATGATTCTGATACTAAGGAAAGCAACCTGACTCACTTTTCATTTTTAGATTGAATCATCATATTCGTAAAGAATTAACCAATGGCATCGCCTTTGCCCGGGGACACCCTTTTGGGGGCTCCTTTCATGTCTCTGCTAACGAGCCCATCAAAGTGGTACCTATTTATCTACTCGCATTTGCACCCTTTCAAACTGCTAGGTCAGCAGGAGCTGGAGCAATGATAGGAGCTCACCACACTACACAACAGCACTTGGTCTCGAACGCAGGTTTGCAGATTGTCAACCCAGTGTTCTAACCATGTTAGCCATCACACTCCTTTTAAAATTGAGTGGTGTTACTTGAATGACCTACTGAAACTCCGGTGGTATAAAAATGCCTATCATAAAAATGTTGGTCTCAACCACCTGTGTTGTAATGACTATTGTTTTAATTAAGTTTTATATGTTCATACCAATGGTGGACATTGAGCAGTAAAATATGACTCATACTTTGAGAATCCATCCTATGCAAAAAAATAGTGTTGTAGCTTTCTATGATAAAAAATTGGCAAAAAGCACAACAGTAAGTGCTACCATAAAACCTAATAATATTTTTATTAAAAGAACAGTGATATAAATCTCTCTGGTATATGGGAAGCAATTATAGAGAGAGCTTTAATCTTTCTGGTTGTGATGGAAAGTGCACCCAAAGCAGGAGTGAGGGGGACCATGGTTTCCTAGGGAGGAGGCAGTACATTATGAGACAAAAGCCCAAAATAAGAGATTCCTAGAATCTCTCAGGGTATATCTATTGAGTTAGAAGGTTATAGCTTTAGTCTGGCAAGATTCAGTCTATTAGGTTTAAAAATGTAAAGTAATGGACTCTATTGAATTCTATTGTGTCATCTTTGGACTTGGACCTGATATTGCATGGAAGGAAAACCATTGTCCTATAATCCCAACGAACTGAAAAACCAATAAAACATGAGCACCAGGAATATTATAAATTAAAAAAGTTCAATACAATCACCAATCACCAAGCTTTCGTCGGAAGCTACCGACATCATCAGGGTTCAATGCTAGTCAATGG
>NW_015387105.1:221980-292243 GCF_001527695.2 Protobothrops mucrosquamatus
GTGTAACGTCTGCAAGAAACCATTTAGCTTTTCCAGAAAGCTTTTTCTGAAAGAAATTGCACTCTCCCAGCAAAACCAGGTTCACAGATTGAGAATGCTCCTGAATTTCAGCTGTGGCTTGGAATGTTTTTCAGTATTAAAACTAATGTATCAATTGTGATCTTCCTGAGCATATACAACTTATAATTTTCACACCTTGATAACAATACTTTATATCTTAACTATTGAAAAATGTTTGAACATTGCTTGTGATAGAAAACACAGTAAACAATCTGCTGATCAGTACAAAATATAAAGATGGTATATTTCTTCTGTGTGGCTCCTAATCTATGAAACAGGCTCCTACTCTTCCTTTATTTAGGAAGACGGTAAAAAAGCCACTCTTTTGCCAAATATTTAATTATATTAATGTTTCATTTTAATTATTTTTAAAATTGCAATTTTTGTCATACGTATAGGAATAGGAGTGGCAGAACCTGGGGGCAGAGTTAAAAAAGGATCAGCCTAGAACAGGGGTGTCAAACTCGCAAGGTCACGTGACATGTCACAACGTATCGCAACTTTTTCCCCATTGCGGCAGTGGGGTGGGCGCGGTTTTGGTGTGACACATCAGGCCCGCGGGCCGGCAGTTTGACACCCCTGGCCTAGAATGTCCACATAGCCACAAGCAAATTAAACACAACCTCTCTTGAATTCTGTTGACCCTTATCTAACCTCAAGCAGATGTTAACCATTAGTTGAAAAGATTCTTGGGTATAGGTATGATTAACAATCAAATCAGTTTAATTGGACCTTCACTGGATATTTCACGTCTGACAATAAGCCACTTTGAAAGATGGAATTAAGACAAGGCATACATTCAAGTATAAACACTTAACTAAACAAACAAGAAACCGGAAGTACTGATTGATTCAGATGTCAGAGAATACTTTGATGGTAATCTGACTCCTATAAATACACTTATTCTGATGAAAGTCTGAAAATTGAAGAATAACATGCTCCCCTATAGTTGTGTGGCTAACTATTTCTTCAATAAAAGGAGTCAGACTCACTCATATCAGTGTAGTGATAAAATATCCCAGAGTCAGTTTGGATAGTGAGATGGGCAGCATATAAATGTAATATATAAAAATAAATAAACTTATCTGCCAGGTGCCCATTAGATAACAGTACTGTATGACTTATGTATTAAAAGTGTAGTGCTATTCCAATACAGATACTTTAATTAGGTCTATCACCAACGTACTGGAGTTTATGAAATTGATGATGAAAAATCCAGGGTTTTTTTCTTTTTCTTTTTAGACATTACCTTCTCACACTTTCAGGAACCTTTCCTGTTTTTAGTTTTCTTGTTTAAAGGCATGAAACTTTTGGCTATGGTAAATTCCCAACCAGAACTATATATAGATGCTGAACCACATGTGTTCTAAAGAAAGATTATGCTGAATAGATTACTTGAATAAGTTAAATAGGTCATTGAAGGTTTTAAAAAAAAAAAAAAACCTGGAGGTTACACCCCCACAACTTTTTCTCTTGTTCTAATGTAAAACCAGAGCCTGGCATGGTTTCTATACTCAAAGAAGATAAATGGGAGATCTAAGAAAGATGAGAACCCATTTGAGTATGGTTCTGTACTGATTTTGTGTATAATCCTGTATTTATTCAAGGTTTTCCTCTCAATATAGCTGATGGACGATGAGGAACTGAGAAATGAAATGTCCATACTTCTACCACTGGATAAAGAAAAAATTATCCCACTTTTGTTACTATTGCAAAAGCTTGGAACCGGAGTATCAGGAATGTTTTAAATACAGTAAACTAAATGGGTGATACTTACCTTTATTCGTCCCAACTCAAATTGGAAAACATTAGGGCTTGTGGCTTGTGCAAATACTGCAGGAAATAATTTAGTACTTGGCTCCACCTATATAAAAACAAATATAAAAAATATTATAAGTCAAAATAGCTATAAAGATAGTTTGCAGAAAAGAACCATATTAACCTAAGCATTTGCCATAATAAAGTTGTAAATCTTTCATGAGCTACGATCCAAAGCTAAAATTTGGGGAAATTACTATTTTCTTTTCAAATATAGTAAATATGCTCTTTTAAAAAAAATCAAATTTTGTTGGGCAACCTATAATAATAAAAAAAAATCATTACCTGATAATAAGTGCTTAACTCTTTGCCATTGGTAGTGAAGGATAGGATACCAGTTGCAGCATCAACCAAGCAACCAATCTCTAATCCATTATTATTGCGTCCTTGCCCTGGACTCATGCTTTCTCCGGCACACACCATATAGCAATTGCTTCGTTTGATACTGCATTTCAAAAGGTTGATAATAGGTTAATGTTACAAGGCAAGCTCCCAAACTCCATTAGGCTCTGCTATGTCCATGTTCTATCCAGTTCTCTTCAATATTAAAAAATATTTGCTCACCAACAGGAAATTCCCACTAATATATGTGCAGAGCATTTCCAAGCAGAGAGAAGATAAAGCAGCATGTACAGTTTTCTAAGAGTGCTACAGGTATCAGAGATTCTGCATGATGACAATTTTAATGTGTTTTTCTTTTAACTGCTAATGCTCTCATGAGACAGTTTGTAATACAGTTATTAATGCTGTAAGCAAGCAAGCAAGCAAATAAATACATGCAGGTAAAATTAGACTTGTTTTATTGCAATTATGTCAATGACTCAATGAATACTTAACTCATATGTATTACAATAGGACTTCACAGAGATCTAGCTCTAGCTTGCACATAATGGTTTTTTTCAGTCAATTATTCAAAATTTCATATATCAGAAAATAATACATTCATTAATAAATTTATTAAGCAAAAAATAAATCTCTTAAGTGAGCATTCTTTCATTGCCTCTCCCATATTCCCCATTTAAGTGGCTTGTATTAATGTAGAATTCCTTCTCAAATTTAAGAACTAGAATGCTCTAGATTAATGTCAGTTATAAACGAGGATGCAAACAGGACTGTTATAACCCAGAATTCCTTAGATGAGATGAAATGAAGAGCCGTAATTTAATAAAAATTTAAGAAACAATGAGATGCCCACTTGAATAAGAGGAAGAGGCAAAGGAAAGAATTCTTATCCAATGCTCAATCCATTCTTGATGAAGCTAGAAACAATAGTTAGGGTTTTTTTCATAAATCTAAATATTGGCACATTGCATTTAATTTCAAAAATAAACAATAGGTGAATATTAATACATTTCATAAGCAGACACAACGATAACAACAATTCTAATTTAAGTTGCATATCTTTCTCCAAAGGCCATCTCTACTAGACTAAACCAAACCACCTGGTAAGTCTGAATTACTATTATCCTTCTCACCTTTCCTATTTCCTTAGCTTCTTATGATTATAACTTTGTTGTTTGTATCTTAAGATTTTTATTGATTGCTTTTATTTAGTATCCTATTATGATTTTTGCTGATTGCTTGTTTAGTATCCTATGACTATCACTGAGTGTTGTATCTTATGATTTATGATGATTGTATTTTATGATTATGATCACTGAGAGGTTATGCTCCAGAGACAAATTCCTTGTATGCCCAATCACACTTGGCCAATAAAGAATTCTATTCTATTCTATAAATAGAAGGGAGGATGTAGAGAGTTACCTTGTGGCCTTCACCTAGATGCACATAACCCTCTCATTTGAAAGTGCTATGATTGGGATATTATGCTACTATGACTATCTGTAAAGTCACAGAAAGATGTATTTCTTAGTCATGCTAGAACAGGATAGAGTTATAACCTCCAGGGAACTAGCACTTAAATACACTTCTATTACAGAGAATAAACTATAACTTTTGGATTCCACATTTAAAATTCATTAAATGTGATAATTGCATTTTGCTCACACTTAGGTGTGGATTGCAAAATAAATATAAATCTTCATTCCAATGAAACCCCTTAATAGAATATTAAGTTTCAGGACTTTATAATCATATGCTAACAGAAAGAAAACTTCATTTTAAAAAAACTGGAGTACCTATCAAATGAAATATAGCCTCATGTAATATTCATGTTAATATGACTAATAAATACAGATATCAATCTTAATAAATACTGCAGTTTTAACGGGATAATATAGTCACCGACACAATGGAATGATTTGATATCAATTGTTTCTAAACAAAAGAAAAATAAAGCCAACCTCTCATGAACTTTCCCTTTTTCATCTCCTAAGGTTACTGTAACAGTACGGACTCTGTCCAAATCAAAGCTTGTGTCATATTGATGGAAATCAGATGTAATCCAGCCTACCCAAACATTAGCAGGTTCTTGTCCAGGAAATATACGTACAGAGTAATAATACTGTCAAGACATAAAAAAAATATTACCCGCAAGATTAATATTTCACTTTGATCTAGTACTATCCTGATTTTTTTTCCTGAAAAATCTATCTTGTTCTGAAAATAATACCAAACCCAGGAGCTTACGTAATTGCTAGAAGCAAGAATAGAATCTCTAGGACCACATAAGAGTCAGTCTTATCATTAATCAATTTTATCCCCTATTAATTTACAGAATAAATTTCACTGGATGAGTCGCTTTATGAGGGAGATGGGCAGTTTCTAAATATGATAATTAAATGGAAGCCTCCAGGCTGTATACCTCTCTTCTAGGAATCCATTTGTCTTGGACAATCAGGAAAAAAGTTGATGCTGGTAACATGCCTGTTGATTTCCAAGGCTGGCTCCATAGGTGGCAGAGCATCACCTGAAAGCTCTTTACTAACCTTTTGGTATTTGGAGAAGCTAAGTTCCACATATTAGTTATTTGTTTTGAAAACAATTAAATACTGAGACCAACAGAAAATCCAAATTTTTCAGGAGAGGTTTCTGTGGTTCTTCTGCTAAGTGTAATCATTTAATAACTTGTTCTTAAGCTAAGTTGTTGGAACTAAGTATCCATTCCACCTTTGATTACTCTATTTACTTTCATTTGTTTTCAAATAACCATTCTATTACAACACAATTTTATATGTTTCTAACTTTTTGTCTCCTTTTAAATTCAGAATCAGAACTAGAAATCTTGGAAGGAATCTCATGGTCACAGTGTTTTTCTAATGATCTATGAACATTCCTGAAGAGAAATATTTTGGGATTTCCCTACATCAGAAAAAAAAACCTAATAATGGCTTATGTCCTTTCTGTGCCTAAATACCTTTTTCATTTTCCTCTCCCAGTACAAGTAGTCCTTGACTTACAACCATTCCTTTAATGACTGTTCAACAGCACTGAACAAAGTGACTTATGAACAGTTCTCACACATGACTATTGCATCAACCCCAGAGTTATGTGATCAAACTTCAGGTGCTTGGCAACTGACCCATAGTAACAATGATTGCAGGTGTCCCGGGTCCTGGGATTTGCAACCTTCCTAAGGAGTTTCTGACAACCAAAGTCAATGAGGGAACCAGATTCGCTTAATGACTGCATGACTAACAACTATTGCAAAAAAGGTTGTAAAATGAGGAACAACTCACTTAACAACTGTCTTGTTTAGCAACAGAAAGTTTGGGCTCAATTGTGGTCATAGGTTGAGGATTATCTATACTCAAACTTTCCTGATGTACAGTAAATGCTGCTCTGTCAATTTCATACTAATTTCTTGAATTCCTTGTTTATTTCCTGGGACCAATGTGCTTACAACACAAAGCTTTGTGTGTCATCTCCAGCTGTCCTACCCTGCCATCAATTTTCAGTGAGGAATCAACGAATGCAATTTTTTATTACAAATATTAAACACTTATTTCTCCATGAATAGATTTAATTATATGGTTGTTACAAAGTATATGATACAAATCAATTCCATGCCCTATAACATAATGATCTTTTAAATTTCATATTGTCACATATTCTTAATTTGATCTATTTGCTATGTTAAAATATCCATATTCTTTTGCTTATAGATGCTATTGACAGTTGTGGCACCTTTTTAACAGGTTAAAAAGTTCTTTAAAAATAATACTTTGGTAAAATAATAATTTGTTCTATAAAATGTTCAGTGCCTAAAGGGCAGGATTGAGGTTTGCAGACATGAATGAAAATCATCACCTGAAATAAGTCAACTAGCCTCAGATATATTGCTTATCACTTCTAGATGTGTTGATGCTATCTGGAAAGATGGCATAGAAAGTAAGGAAGATGACCTTGATGGAAATAAGCAAAAACCATTACATATGCAAAGGGGAAAGAAGATAATATTTGGAAGTGGCTCAGGTAGTTGTCTCCCCAATTCATCGGGGTAAAAGAAGGGTATGGCATGGGGAGAGGGCGGGGAACAGCATAACCAGATCTGTAACATTCTGTTATTATAGTCAATTTCAATAAAGGTACTTTTAACCTTTCTAAGCAGTTAATTTTCTGGTCTAGTCTACCAAGTGGGACTGACAGCTGGATTTAACTCATGTCATATCCCTTCCCTGCAAAACCAAACTGAGGATATGGACTGCTTTAACAACTCCTAAATTCAGAACCCTTCAATGAGGCTACTATGAAGCCCATTCCAACACTTAGAGCAAACTTTAGCACAGGAAACTAATGACAATGCTGTAGTGAACATATTCCAATCAAATAATTTGTTAAGCAAAAAACATATTTTGGACTACAGTAATTCACTCTGTGTGAAGCTGCCTTGATAACTGCCTATCCAAAAATTACAAGTAGTCCAGAATATAACAACAACAACAACAACAACAACAACAACAGCAGCGGCAACAGCAGCAACAACAAAAACAACAACAACAACAACAACAACAACAACAACAACAACAACAATAATAATAATAATAATAATAATAATAATAATAATAATAATAATAGTGGAAAGGACTTTGGAGATCATCTAGTCCAACTCCCTGCTCAGGCAGGAAAACCTGTACCATTTCAGACAATATAGCTGGCTTCAGTAGTGATGAGAGTTTGAAGTTATCCCATGTAAGAACCCAGAGCTACATTGGCTATCAATTGGTTTCTAAGTGCAACTCAAAATGATGGTTGTCACATTTAAAGTCCTATATGGGTCAGGCCCTGGATATCTACAAGATCTTCTTTGCCCAGCAAAGTCTGCTCATCCAATAAGATTGAACTAGGTCCCTTCCCTTAGACACTGCTACCCATGGGCAAAAAGAACTGATCCTTCTCTATTACAGCCCCAGTTTGAAACAGCTTATCACCAAAGTGCTACTCACCCTATTATGTTTTGAAATAATTATTCAAACTTAACTTTCTAAGGAGGAGATCTAGCGTAAGTTGGACCAGCATCAAGGTTTAGTTGGATGTTTTGTTTTCAGTGACCTTAGTCCACCCTCCCTCCCTCCCTCCTCATTCATTCATTCATTCATTCATTCATTCAGGATTTTTATATGCCTTTACTACTTTAAAAGTAACTCAAGGCAGGGTACATGCACAATATTCCTTCTTCTTTCTTTTTTTCCCCACAACGACCTTGTGAGATGGGGTAGGCTGAGAGAGAATGGCTGGCCCAAAGTCACCCAGACAGCTTTCATGCCTCAGGAGGGACTAAATTCACAGTCTCTTGCTTCTAGGCCAACATCTTAACCACTACACCAAACTGGCCTGGTAATGTTGCTATTACTTTGTATTACTCTTTCCCATTATACTACATTATTTTTGTATTAAAATAAAATCTTAATTTATAGTTATAAATTAAATACTTTTCTTAGTCTTGTCATTTTGCTAATCTAGTTCATATAGAAATTATAGAAATTATAATTAGCAGCACGTAGTGACAAACAAGACTAATTTAGTGAGCAGAAGAGAAGATGCTGAGTTAAGTAGCCAGTAAGTCAAGGCTCAGAACAAATGGCACCACTGAACACATTCTACCTCTATTTCTCCATCTAACACCACCCATGCATAAGTTTCAAGTTTCTTTTGAAATCAGCATTTCAAATGAAAATTTACTCCCATGTAATATTTAAGCTTTCAGCTTAACAGCAATTCCTTAAGACCATTCCAATAATTTCTGCTCTACAGAGATATACAGCTAATATATAATATCCTCCTATCATATTTGATAATTTTAATCTATCCTTAGTGGAAATATTAACACTAAATTGCCATACTGTAGAAGTTTGCATTAGATAATCATAATCATCTCTTTCATCTGCTAGGACATCTTCAGTTAGTCTTGCAGAATGGCTTGTGCTGTAGTCTGGCTTTGTCCTTTTCAGCATAAATCTGTAATGTATAAAAATGTAAAAGAGTGAATACATCTCTTTTATATCAGTTGATTCAGAATAATTCTGTATCTTCCATCAAATAAACCTGAATTTGAAGGTATCAAGATATTCACTCAATTCAATTTTGCCCTTTTTACACACTTAGTCAAAATGTACAGTTATTAATAACAGCTAATATCTTTCAGGGTCAGGACAGCAAATATCTCTTTATATTTGCAGACTTATAGTTGCTACATTAAATATTTATGCAAACTTGTCCATATTGCATTTATATTTCATGAACAGGAAAGCTGGAACAAAGAGAAAGCAAACATTTAAAAACAGAAATTTCTGCCCTTTTTATTCAGACATCACAATGAAATTCATTGACAATATGGCAAAGAAAACATTTGTTTGTGTTCTTGAAAGTGAATAGTATGTAGAACAACTGAGGCAATCAAACTATCTGACCTTTGCTTGAGGCGTGAAGGTTTCTCTTGTGTATAGTCTTTATGGTTATTGAACTCTGATTTTGCAGCTTCTTTTTCTGCACGGTCAGGTACAAGATGACCATGAGCAGTCTTCATGAGAACTTCAAAATCAGATTCTGCTTCATAATCATCCAAATCAGTCTTTGGGCCAAAAAGATTAGAATTTGGCATTCCTCCTCCAGGCATTTTAGAAAAGACTTCTGCACATTCAATGGGCATGCTTAGACGATAAAACATGATATCTGTTTTGCTGTTTTGAGATCCAAAGGACCTCTGTGTGACTTTCAAGCATGGAGAACTATCGGCCGTTCCATCAATCCTGGTAACCTATAAAATGCAAAAATTCAATTGTAAAATGTATGGAAACGTAGAAAACAAAATGTTACTTATACTTAATGGTTTTTTTATAGTATATAAATAAATACATGTTTATTCTTGCCCTCTGTAATATCGTGGCAGGTTAGAGGAAATGTAGGAGGAGAATGAAGCACCATTACAGAAAATATATCTGAGTTCTGTAAAACTAGAAAATGTAAAAAAGAGCCCGATATTAGATTAATACACAATTCTGCTTTAATTACATTAAATATACGTTAGAAGCATGCTTTGACCAAGCTTTCAAGATTCTGTTTTAATATGCTGACTGCATTAAAGTACATTCTAAGACCCTTAATGATTCCCGTTTCTGACCTTGCCTATCTTGAAGCAAGATAGAAGAATTAGTTACTAAAAAATTTCCTCTAGAATAGGGGTGTCAAACTGCCAGCCCACAGGCCAGACGCGTCACGCGGAAGCCACGTCTGCCCCATTGCCGGCAATGGCAAAACAGTCCTGATATGTCGCGCGACGTCACATGACGTCGCGAGTTTGACATGTTTGCTCTAGAAGGTAGAAGGCATAATTTAAGTTTATTGCTTTTCATTTTTTTTATTAATCTAATACTGGGCTCTGAAATACAACAAAACTTGTGTTATAAAAATATGCAGGTGGATTAAGAATTACGATGGATACGAATAGAGACCCTGCATTTTTCTCTTTAACTCAAAGGGAAACTATTAACTTTGGCCTTACAAATAAGAAATATGCTAATTTATCTATTTCATTATACATTATACATTTTAAATGTATAAAAAGGGTAATAATATAATATAGTATTATTATAAAACAACAATAATGAACCTTTCAGTACTTATTTGACAGTCTTACTATATATACTCAGGGCTTTTTTTCTCATAGAACGCCCAGAACGGAGTTCCAGTACCTTTTTTGGATGGAACCTTGTAGGGTAGGCATGTAGGGTAGGCAAGGCGGGTTGTATGACGTGTGTGAGTTCCGGCACCTTTTTTTTTTTTTTAGAAAAAAAGCACTGTATATACTATACATACTATATTAACCGCTATCACTTACTATGTTCAGTCACACAAAATAAATTAAAGATTCAAACCTCTATATGTTCATGATTTCCTGGTACTGGAAGAAACTGAGGTAATCTCTTGCTCAGCCATATAGTAATGTCACGATTTGTATTCACAGCAAAAGGTTCATAGCCTTCTTGTAAGCCACAAATAGTGAAATATTTCAAAGTGCTAACATCTTTGCCAAAGTTCATTCTGCCCACCTGTGACAATCCCAGGCTACAGGCAGGTATAAAGCCTGCAGAAATGAAAGATATGATATGTAAATGATAAATATTAACAACTGTTCTCATGCACTTAATTTGCTTTTTCCTTATAATTTCCTTTTTCCAATCAAGTCTTTAAAACACACAATATCTATATCAGGGGTCTTCAAACTTGGCCCTTGAGTTTTGCTAGTTTTAATTGTTCCTAATCAGAGTCCTTTGTTTGAGATGCCAGCCATGCATGAAGCAAAAATATATGAAGAGCTACAGCCTGGAAACTGGGTTCTATGAAAGGCGGAATGAAATGGAAATGGCTAGCTCTGAAAAAGTTAAGGCATAACTTGATAATTAGAGGAGAAAATCATCATTTATTGTATATCACGCTACCTTCGAGACACAAAATAATAATCTAAAATTTGAGAAAATACAGCCTGGGTAAAATTTAGAGAAAATTTNCAATCATGGTGAGCTCTTCATTAATTCAGATTGGCTTGTACAAACATCTATTAGAGTTGATTTAATTTGGATTCCTGAACTGAGCAGGCATGCAACTTTGATGGTCTAAATGGTCCCTTCTAATTCTATGTTTCGTTAATCAGCACTTAGAAATATAAAAGAAGCCTTACTACACACATTCATTGTCTAGCTGCACAAGTAATTGTTCAGCACCCCATGCTATTACAAATCTGTCCCGAAACTAGACCTTATCTATAGGGTAAAATCTAATGGATTTATCTACTGCCCTGGACAGATTTACTATGGAAGAGGTCAGCTGCCTGCACTGATGATATACAATTAAATCAGATGTAGGCAATGTCCAATAGGTCAAGGACCATAATTCAGCCTCTTGACTTTCTGAAGGACCACAGTACATTGTTGATATGTTGTGACATCCTTAGATGTATGGTGTACTCAAACATTTTTGGTCTCTTTTCTGAACAAATTTAGGGTGGAAATAGTTAATGATTGTAATGGAATTGGAGGTCCCAAGACAAACTGACTGCATTTGTACACTTAAAACCACCCCAAACTATCAGTCATTGTTGCACCAAAATCCACCTACTTTGCTACCATATTTTAATATCATAATCCCAGAATTCTGATGGGTCACAGATAGAATCCTTGAGGTAATTCTTGTCTCTGAGCCATAACCTTTGGCTGAAATGAACTAATGGCTGGTTTTAAAAACTTCTCTAAGACAGCAAGGAAAAAGTTGCTGAGGCACCCAGAAAGCAGCACAAATTTGCTCAAGAACTTACCATCACCAACCTCAAAATCTTTAAATGCAAGTTCAGAACCTGAGTCATCAAGAAGGATTTCACCATTTAGCGTAAACATCATGGTATGCTCATTCAGATCCACCATGCATCCCACAATATCTGCTGTTAGCCAAGTACGCCCAAAATGCTCATTTCCCTGGTGCCATCGCTGGGCCTAGATAATAAAAGATTTCATGCAACATAAACTATTATTTTTATGGTTTTAGCATTCGTTAAAAATTCTTGAGCTCTAAATATTAAATTAAATCTTACAACTAATTCTATAAAAATAATTTTCAAAACACATCAACTGTGCCACATTCGATATTTTTGGAAAATAATTTATGAGCACAATATACATTATTCTCAATACCTTTAGCGTTACTCCTTTTTAAAAGAAAAATGAGATCTCCATTATTTTAGGAGTAAACCCTCTCTTCCCAAGACATCTGGACAACTGTGGTCATGGACTCTTGTATGGCCAGGGTCTTGAACTAGATCAGTTATAAGGTGCCTCCCAACCTTTACATTCCAAAATTGTCACCATATTGCAGATCCTACTTGCCATAAGGACAAACCTCATAACATAGCTTTGTTTTGTTTTAACATACAAATTACAATCCACTTGCTAAAACAATGCACTTAGTTGATAACACCATACTTCATGGTGGAGAACATAAGGGCAAAATGCTAATTTTTATTCTTTTGTTTCCTATCTGAAAGATAAATTTATAATAAATGTCAGGGAGATTCAGAAAACCTACTAAAACCTACTAGCTCAATGTTAGAATTGGCAACAAATGTGTTCATCCCCCACTAATTAAGGTTTATATACAAACCAGTACAGGTAAACCTCAATTTATGACCACAACTGAGCCCAAAATTTATATTGCTAAGTGAGAAATTTGTTAAGTGAGTTTTGCCCCATTTTACAACTTTTCTCACCACATTTGTTAACTGAATCACTGCAGTTAAATTAATAACACGGTTGTTAAGTGAATCTGGTTTCCCCATTGACTTTGCTTGTCAGAAAGTTGCAAAAGGGGATCACATGACCCCGGGACACTGCAACCGTCATAAATGTGAGTCAGTTGTCAAAAGCATCCAAATGTAAATCAAATTATGGGGATGCTGCAACAGTCATAAGCGTGAAAAAATGGTCATTTTTTTCAGTGCTGTTGTAACTTTGAATGGACACTAAGCATAATGTTGTAAGTTGAGGACTACCTGTAATTCAGATGTAGATCTGTATCTAACCCTCTAAGTCTCAACTGAATCAATTCTTTGACTCATAAGTCCCGAAGTTCTAAGGAGAGACACCGCAAGACTAATCTTTTTGCCCTGTCTCAAAAAAACGTACACATACCTTGAAACCATCAAATACAAATGCTTGATCATCTGAGCCAAGCTCTTGCTCTGGCTGACAACCTGGTCTGGTCCAGCCAACTCTCATATCTCCAGCAGTTACTGCCTCAAATTCAAAGTACCACTTCCCGGTTTTTACAGCATATGTTTTTTCTGTTCGGAATATCCTGAACCTTTCAATCATGCCATCAAACACATCAGGTCTTGCAGCTGCAAAAGTTCAAAATGTAAAGATATATATTTTTATATAAAAATTAAATCACATTATCCAAATTTTTAAAAGTTAGGTATGGTTATGGAGAATATTTGGAGCTCAGGATTAAAATGAGGGGTCCTTGGTGCTCTCTGAGCTTGCTTGTTTTCTTGCACAGGTTTCATTACTCAAATTAGATAACCATCAGTGCTGAACTGAAAAGTTTTGGAAAAGTTATAGTCCCTTTTATCAGACTGGCAATGAAAAGAAAAGGCAAGAAAGTGTTTTCTCAACAATTCTTCAAGCCTTAGCAAAGTTTAAAAAAAGAAAAGGAGTACCTTTTTACAAAGTGCTTAAGTCCAATGTTTGCAAAAGAGAAAAAAATGTTAAATAATGGACAAAAGAACTGCGCTTACCTACTTTTGAAATGAATTGAAAACTTATCAAATTTGACATTATTTGTCCTGGTAGTCACTCAGAACTACAATCCAAGTGTGTTACAATGAGACAGAATTTCTTTTGCTGATGAAATGCTTCATACATGTAAATATCCACTCTAGATTATGCCATGTCACTTACTTTCCAAAGAAGGGGACTTCAAAAAAAAATGAAAAGTCAGTAAATGAAGTATTGATAATTACTTTGCTGTATTTCAAAAGGAGTGCTCAAGGTACTGAGCTGAAGAAACAGCTTGCCTTCAGAAGTTGTGGGTGCTTTATCACTGAAAGTTTTTAAGAAGAGACTGGACAGCCACTTGTCTCAAATTATATGGGGTTTCCTGCATGAGCAGGGGGTTGGACTAGAAGATGTCCAAGGTCCCTTCCAGCTCTATTCTTATTGATTGATTGACTGAACTATTTTAATCGAGCATTTGGGTGGAGGAGGTTTCCTTTAAATATAAAGTTATGTGGGTATGTATATGTTGTATTATTTTAATATATTTCCATATATTTTTGTTCAGTTTTATTATAATTATTATTCTGTTTGGCATTATTTCAAAATTATTAATGTTCTGTTGGACTCAAAAAATTAAAATAATTAGAATTATAAAAATAAATATGCATTTATTTTGAAAAGTTAAAATAAAATTATACATTAAAAATGGGACATTCTTACCTTCTTTGAATTAATAAGCATATATAATAATATATATAAAAACTGTTTCAATATAATTTCAGTACCATGGTCTTGATCTGGAGCTTCAAGGTTATAGCCATAGTTGATGAGAGTACGAACTGCTTCCCGGAGGCTATCTTTGTTTGATTTCTTAGTGCGATCATCTAGAAGTGTATAGGGGACAAGGCGGGGATTTCGACGGTTCTTCACATCCTATACAATATAACAATTATGAAAGATAATTTAAAGGACTTTAATTCCCAGTTTTTCTAATACTGTAAATAGTTCTGCATCAACCTGGAAGGAAGAATCAAGTAGGTTCCTGAGGCTGTTCAATACATTTAGAAACAGATAAAAATGGTGCTTATCAAACATTAATAATAGAAGAATTGCCCAATATCTTAAATGAAAATTCAATATAACGCTAACTTAACAGGTGTGAATATTGGATCAAATCCTACAAGATTTTCAGCTATTTGTGTGTGTGTGTATGTGTGTGTATGTGTGTGTGTATACAAGCACAATTTTGTGTGTGCCCAACTATTCAACTTTTCGTAGTATTTATTAACTATTACCAGTTATTAATTAGTAAAATAACCCACTGAACACTCACTAGAGCAGGGCTTTTCAACCGGTGGTACATGTACCACCCATGGTACTTTGCCACGTGACAGGTGGTATGCGACTATCCTAGAGAAGTGTAGCGGGGGAGGGGAATGAGCTGAAGCGACCCAAGCCTGAGGGAGAGGCAACTGCAGCTGCAGGACTGTTGGGGCTCTGCAGAAGCCCCAGGAGCCAGCAGGGCTCCAGCTGATTGGCTCCAGCTGATTGGTGCTTCTGGAAGCAGCGAGGAGCTGGAGGTGCACTGACGAAAAGGGGGGGAGGAGAGGAGAGGCTATAAAAGGAGGTGGTTTTGGCAGGAAAGGAGAAAAAAAGACAACAGGGAAAGAGAAGGAGAGCTCAGCAGGCAGGGAGGAAACAGGGACAAGGAAGAAGCAGCAACTGTTGCTGGAAGAAAAGATCCCCTGGTTCATTTTCTCCACCCAGGAGAATGCAATCAGCGCTGATGAAATGAAAAGCCAGCAAATGAGCATGTCGGAAAGGAGGTGGGTTTATTTAGTTCTGCGTCAGCTGGCAGCTTGATTGGGTAACCATAAGGATTTTTGTAGTTTTACAGCGTTTTATAATTCAGAGGCTCGGTTTGTGTGCTTTGGTTATTGGAATATTTTAGTCTATATTTTAGGCTAGCAATGATCCAAAGTGTTGACTTCCGTAGGTTTAATTCCTTTAAACAAATGTAATTTATTTTTACCCCCTGATCTTGAGTCTGTCTATGGCTTTTAGAAAGTTTTCTTTGAAGGTAAACAGGCTTAATTTAAGGCTAAAGTTTTTCGCAATTGCCGGAGCCTTTCAGTCTTGGATTGCAATATTGTGATACGTGACATGCTTGAAGCAGCTTAAAGGAAAACCCCCCCGGAGTTTACGTGTTTCTTTATTTTATGAGCCTTTCTTGCTTTGCACTTGATTCCTGTGTTTTTAAGGGTACAGGGAAGGGATTGGGGTGTGTGTGCATTCTTACTACACTGTGGAAGGAGACCTCAGAAGGGAGAGAGGAAGAAGGGCCAACCAGCTAGCGCTGGGGTTTACAAACTTAGCAACTTTAAGACCTGTGGACTTCAACTCCCAGAATTCCTCAACCAGCCATGATGGCTGAGGAATTCTGGGAGTTGAAGTCCACAAGTCTTAAAAGTGCCAAGTTTGAAGACCCCTGAGCTAGCTGGTAGTGGTGCATATTAATAAACATGGATAAATTCATCATACATTTGTTAGTGCAAAGGGAAAGTGATTCAGAAAAGGAACAGCCACCAAAGAAATTAAAACTGGTACTTTTTTTTCCTTTTTTCTACAGTTTGTAATATTTTATTAGATTATAGAATAAAATATAAAAATACAAAATCAAATAATAGGACACAGTGGGGAAGAAAAAGGGGGAAAAGTGAGGGGAGAAGGGAAAAAGAAGAGACTTCCTCTGTTGCAGTAGAAGGAAGCATTAACATTGAACCTCAACTTTTTACTTTTCCATAATATTATAAACTAGCCATTTCTATAACAACAAATTAATCTAATCAGTAAAACCCCAAATCCCCCCCTTTTTTTAGTCATCAAGATTTGACACCTTGCTAAGCACTGGTGGTACTCAAATATTGTCATGTCATAAAAGTGGTACAATTTGTGAAAAGGTTGAAAAGCCTTGCACTAGAGCACTGTGGGATATTTTAGTAGCTAATAAATGGAATTGTTAGTGACTTTACTGCAATTATATTAGCATGCTTAATATAACGCATAATGACATGGTTATATTGTACAGTATCAATTTTTGCTTGATCTCAGAAACACTATTGTGAAGACACTATAGGGAGGGAGGGTTTGTTTTCCTTATTTTGTCCATATCTCTACTTTTGAAAGGTTTAGTTCTGAAAATGTATCAATTAATGTGAGGTCAAAAAAGTAAAAGAGATCTCCAAAACTTTTTATCTCTTTCACTATCATCAGACATTTGCACATAATATGAGTACTATAAAGATTCCAGTATATCTGGACTTACCTGTTGGATTCCATATGTCCATCCCTGCCTTATTCGATCTCTTGCCCATACATTGTGAGCATTCTCTGCAAGTTTATCAACCATGGATTCCTGAGATGGAGTCAACTTGATGCAACTTAGGTCCATAGGAGCAGGTTTATATCCACTTGATAATAGATAACTGTTAATTTTTTTAAGAAAAACTAATGAATTCTTATGATTTT
Source organism: Protobothrops mucrosquamatus (assembly GCF_001527695.2). Classification (NCBI taxonomy): domain Eukaryota; kingdom Metazoa; phylum Chordata; class Lepidosauria; order Squamata; family Viperidae; genus Protobothrops; species Protobothrops mucrosquamatus. The sequence continues at coordinate 239,050 of NW_015387105.1, forward strand.
TTATGAATTTAAAAAACTTAAGTCTTGATCATTGCATTGTTTTGGCATTAAATTGGTATTAGATTCAGATCATTCATTTCCTTGTACTGGAATTAGTAATCAGTACAATAATTCAAGAATCAAAACCCAAATTCCAAAATTTATAGGCCTTTGAAATGAAATTATATGTAAATTAAAATGTTTTCTTATATTTTTTTAATGCTGGAACTCAAATGGAAAGGCCACTACCCCTCTGCAATTGATGAGGGTCCCCTTCTTCTTCGTCACCTCTCCAGGGCGACTTTAGACCCTTTTTAAGGTCCCCAGCAGAGCGAAATCGGACATGGAAAACGGAGCTCCATTTTCCTGTGCCCGTCATGCCACAACATCTAACCCGGAAGTCCCAGATATCTTCAATTTCTATATTAGTAGACTGGGTATAGGAGATACAGTAGACATATTTGCACTTAATAGTCTGAGTTTAAACTTACTTTTTGGGAAGTTTTAGTTTCTTCACCTTTTCTTCAGCATGCTCATCAGCAATTCCAACATGACAACCTAATGCCAGCAATGTTCTAGAAGAATAAAACCATTATATTTGAAATAATTAAAATCAGGCAAAACGTGCTAACTGAAAGACAAGGCTATAGTTACTTGTGCAATTTTATAGTTACACGATTGTAACTATTATAGTTAAATTATAATTGTTATAGTCACATGGGAAGAGTTTTGTCTTTTCTTATTTTGCTTATATTTTTGAAAATGATTTGTCTTTTCTTATTTTGCTTATATTTATGAAAATCATAACTCGTGATTTCTGAGTTATATCTTATTGTACATTTTTCTATTCAAATTTGCATAGACCAGTAATCACTTATTTACAAATTTTTGCTATCCAGATGTATACAGTATGCATTCTCTTCCATTTATATATGATTACTGAGAAATATTTTAAAAGAAACAAACATGAGTGCTTTGTAATTCTCATTAAAAATGAAGGTTCAGTAACTAATAGCATGAGTAATCAGCATATATCAAAAGAAATTATTTGTAAATATGCATGTTTATATGGATTGATACAATCCAGAAAATTAAAGAGTACCTTGCTAATCCTGTATAGTGTAAACCAAATTTCATAATCTATTACGAATTCATACATTCATATAAATTTACTCGCAAAAATATAAACATAAGTCTGACTTACTTTAATGTTTCTAGTGACATCTGAAGATTGTAATTCCGTTCTTGTTCAGGCAGTTTAGCAAACTCTACCAAACAGGGATGCTGTCGCTTGTTGTCATCTCTAATCTGTAAGATAGGATTTCAGTTTATCCTATAATTGTAGCCTAAAAGAATCAATTCTTACTGACAAGGAGTAGAATTTCCCTGCAAAAAAAACCATGTCCACCTTTCTGGTAATATTCCACACAAAAACATATCCATGCATTAGTTTTTCCACTCTTATTTAAGTGTGCAATTTTTAACTCTTGCATTTTAGTTCTCCCTGATTGTTCCTGTCTGACTGCAGCCAATGGCAGTATTTCAGGAGAGTCTGCAGAGTATGGTGACAAAAAGGCAAGATGGTGGCCAAAACAGGTGCAACAGAAGCCCCACCTGCTTTTTGTGTGTTGCATACGTGATGTTCATAAAATGCAAATGAAGCTTTGATTGCCCTGAGGCAGCCACCATCTTGGCGTTTTTGACCGGACTCTGTGGATACATCTGATTGGATTTTTTTTCTGTGTAATTTTTTAAATTATAGTTATTACATGATGCAAAACTCGTTAGAAAACCAAAACAGTCATTTAGGCAGTAAAAAGAATTCCAAATTATATATATAAACATATATGAATTAATTAATAAAATGCCAAATATAGAAAAGTGCATACTGGTCCATACTGCCATCCAAGTTCAATTTTAGTCATCACCCAAAGTTCATGGATATTCTCAGCTAGTTTTTCTCTAATTCTTTCCAGATGTGGAGGTAATACAATCTAAAAATAGGAGAGTGAATATGTTAAAAAAATAAAGTGGTAAACAGTACAATTAAGAAAAAAATAAACCAATGAAATCATTATCCCAGACATTTTGTGGGCTGGGACATTTTTACTGGTTAAAATTCCCATTAAACCCAAATAAAATTTACCTTTGGACTGTGCAGAAATGGATATACTTACACTGAGAATTAAAGAAAAAGATACTGAATATTTTCAAACATGGAACCTATTCTATCAATGGCTGGGAAAACACGATAGAGAATAAGAACTTAATTGGTATTACTAAACATAATAAATTAACCCAGACAACATGTTGTACATTAAGCACTAAGGTATTGTAATAATAGAAAATTAATAAAATATTATAGATAGATAGATAGATAGATAGATAGATAGATAGATAGATAGATAGATAGATAGATAGATAGATAGATAGATAGATAGATAGATATAAATATAAAGAAATTTATCTCTGAGTAGAAATGTAAAGGGCTATATTATAAATATCTTAGTGCCACATGTACAATATATAACGTTCATTTTAACAAAAATATTTTTTACCTTTCAGTTATAATTAGATGGTGAAAAAATTAAAAATCCAATTATTTCAGGTTCTTTAAAATTTCTAGAAATACCGTTCCATCAAAAAAAATCTATCATTTATCATATCTATTTTCTTCAGAATTAAGAAAACAAGAATCAAAATATAACTGCAAGAAATTGCAGATAAAGCACTGTCATTCTCCACTAAACCCAATTCTGTTCATGAACCCAACGCTGTTCATCAGCTCAGTTCTTATATTGATAAAGCAGTAGAATAAAAGTTACTTAAAATTGCCATACAATTTTGTAACTCAAATGGATTATTTTAAGCATTTACACAATATACATCCAATCAGGGGACACTTTTTGTGTCAGATTTTACATATCTGTCATATGCATTCATTCCTATCTACAATGCTGTAATGTGCATATAAGAAATGTGCATTTTGATGTCATGAAGAAAGCTTCACCATTATGCCCTTGCATCACAATTTTGCATGCAGGCACATAAGTTATCCAATTTGCATCTTAATGCTGGTACTGTCATTCTCCCATCCCACTTTGCTTCCCCCACCCCATGGATATATGAGGCCAATACAACCATGATGTAGAATGTATTCATATTTATGGTGATTCCAGAACAATCATTGAATTGCATTTGACATATTTAAAATGTTAAATAAAAATATTATAAATAAATTTGCTTTTCTGATATAACCTTAACTATAGCTCTAACCCTGTGGATTCACCTATACAGAAATCAAAATGACTGGGGCTGTAGATGTTTATTCTTTCATTTTACATCTGAACTGAAAAAAATGTATAAGGGATTTTATACAAATTTGAGGGAAAAATAACTATGGCACTGATTATTACAAGGATAGAGCAATGCAGTTTCTTAAGCTACTTCTTACAGGTTGTCTGCTATTTTCTCAACATATTTTATTCCTGGCTATATATGTTGTCATTTATTATACGAAACTCAGCTTAATTCCAATACTTGCTATTAATATCTGCTAAATGCCTGGAAAGTGGAATTCTGATTACCATCTCATATAACATATAACAATATTTCTAGCAGTTACAGTGTTTGTCATCTAACCTACTACTAGTTTTAACATAACGTAAATTAAACCTAATGCATGCTTAAAGTCAATGTACATTTTACATACCTGACTGGTATCTACAGGTACAGGAGTGAATGCTGCTTGTGACAAAGAGATATTTGGTCCCAAGAGATCCCTTGAGCAATTGCAATCTTGTTTATATTCCCTGCTGGGTTCTACTTTAAACTTTTCTTTGGGCAGAATAGCTTCAAAACATGGAGCATATCCTGGAGGTGGAAGGAATTTAAATTCCCCATGGCGGCCTCCGAGCAAAAATCGTACTCTGTAAGATAAGTACAATGTGACAGACTCCATATTAATTAAATAAAATATTTCTTGCAGAGGAGAGTGCTGATAAAATTACAATAGCTCTGGCAAAGGGAATAAAGGATGAACTTGATAATGATCATAATTCTGCAAGTATTAATATACACATTTCTAAGCGAGATTCATCCCAGATCCTTAGGTTCAACATTTTCATTGCTTAGATATGTGGGAACTGAACTACACATCTGATGGATAATGAGACTGGGGAAGGTTTTATCTTTCATCATTTTCCTATTTAAAATCATGTTAAAATATAAAAGAATAAGAATAAAGGGAATGGGAGGAGGAGGAGGAGAATAATCAAGAGATGTTACATATCTCTTGATTCTTCTTTTTTACTTCCTCTTTTATATTTTTCCTAGCAGAGAAACCATAACAATTTCAAAAAAACCAATGTCCCTTCAAATCTGATCAGTTCTCAAATTACTATAGTCCCTACCAATTTAAGGTGACCTACACTCTCTACATCTGCTTTTTTTTAAAAATTAAAATATCAACAGTCACTGATCTAGATTAGACCTTAGCAAAGAAAATACTGAATGTATTCAGAAAATAATTGGATGTGGATACGAACTTTATCCCTGCTGAAAAGCTGACAACTGGAAAGAAAAGACCATCTGTGTTGAAATTCTCAAACATTCCCTGGACTGGCTGTCCATTTATTCGGAATGAAATGCTTGGAGCACTCAGGTCAAGGCAGCAGCTGATGACATCATCCGTCCTGAGTAGATGATGATTAGGAGAATTGACAGATCTTGCTATACAACCTATAATTAGGAATGAATATTATTAGAGAAAAATTGAAGATCCCAGTAGAAAACCTACTTCCAAAGATCTCATAAACACATTGAGAAACACAAAACTACATAATAGACAGGCTAACTCAGTATCAATTATTTTAACTCAGAGGTACCTCAATTTTATATAGAAATCTTTCTCTTTCTCCACATGCAAAAACAAAAACGGGGACTTTCTCCTTTTGATACAGTTATTTCAATCCTTCTATAGCTGTTATCCTATATAGCTCTTTTAATTTAAAACCTAACTTGCAATATCTTTAGGTTTTAAACAATTAGTCTTACCTGACCATAGATGAAGTCCATCAAAACCATAGGAATATAAGTCATCACCAACACCATTGCCACCCCATTCTTCTCCACCCACAGGATATGGTGAATAACCTTCTGTTGATGCCCAACCTACACGAAGGTGAGTAGCTTCTGCTGTTGTAAATGGCTCCACATAATCAGCCATTAATTCATAATACCATTTCCTGTACTGAGCAGAGCCCTCGCTGATTCCAAGGAAAATATTTGGTCGCATGCTAAATATAAGCAAAATAATATATTTTAAAAATCAGTAAAAAAATCACAAAATGGATTTTTTAAAAAAGCAAACTTTTTAATGCTCAGTTCAGCTACACCTAGCAAATTTAAATAAAAATAATGTTATTATAGAAGTGCTTGCATATATATGCTCATTTATAAAATGTATATAATGTATGTTCTTATTTGTGGTTTTTTACTTGTGTGTAGTATGCACTGTGGACAGCACTTAATTTCGTTGTGACTTACACAATGGCAATAAAGATATTCTATTCTATTCTAAACACATATACATGAGCACTAAAAATAATATCCTATTCCAATTTTTACCTGCTCACATGATTAACAAGGCGAGTTTGAAGAAGGAGATCTCTCCCTGGCAGAAGATTGTCACAGATCAAATGTTGATTGGATCGCACAGCTACTCCATGACATACACACAATGAGCACAGAACATCTAATACCTTGGGGGGGGGGGGAATGATGATAGAGGTGGTTATGAAAGTTTTAAGTCACTATAGCTTCTATATAAAAAAATTAAATGTGCTTCATTGTTATCTTAAAATAAACTTTATGTTCTACTTATAAAACTCATATGAATCACATAGACAATTCAAATAAATTCATGTTTGTCTTATATACCTTATGGTTTCTCCCATGTTTGTCCAAAAGACAAATGATTGATTTAATATGTCCTTCTTTAATAATATTCAATGCTTCTGGACTTTCCACCAACACACAGTGTAATACTTCAAGAATTCCTAAAAATATAGAAGCCCCATTTTAGTATTTAACTCTTTATATTCTTTCAAAAATATACAATAAAGAATAGTCATAGTAATCTAAAAATGATCATAATAATCCTTTTTCTTCCACCGGTATAATTATTTTAAATCAAGAGAAAAGAATACTTTAAAAAACAAAAAGGACAACATAGTTGCTTTTGCTTTCATATTGAATTAATTTGCATACTTAAGAAAATGCTTCTTATACTAATCTTGATAAGCATGGATATTTAAAAATAACTTAATAGTTTAGCCAATTAACATAGACTGCTTTCATATGTAATATAAACTTGGAGTGAGAATTCATATCTCGCCAATTTCAAGCAGCCCACAAATTCCACCATTTTTCCAGATTCTGCTATAGCTTCTCTACTGTTACTTTGTTTTATAACAAATTTAAATAAATCAAATTTTTGATTTGAAGTAAATCAAATATTTTACCAATTTCAAGAAGATTCTGAAGGTTGTAAAGAATCAATTGGGATTTTGTTTTGTTTTGTTGATTTGTTTTTGTTCAGGAGCTATTAAATACAGTACTTGTTGATTAGTATTCTGAGGAGAATATCCAATTTAGTAGATAAGACCATTTCAAACTGTACCACCCAAATGGAATGGAGTTATGTACAGAAAAATACTTTTTAGTTTGTGGGATAAAATTAATATTATGAAAATGAAGTATCAAGACTGATAAATATTTTTTCCCTTGTTTTAACTGTCTTATGATGATGGTGATGATTTTAATTTTCATGATTTTAAATAACTATCAACCTCAATCAAATATTGAATAAATTATATTAACTACATACCACTGCAGGCTTAGATTGAGTTATTATTTAGCACTCTTGCAAGCTTGGCACGTTCCTGGTTCTAACTGCAATAAGGATTTGGCAACTCTTCCACTACTGAAAGCAGTTAGACATATTTGGGCTCAACTGGACAGAAAATTTAAATGTGATTTTTTTCCTCTGATGAGATACTGATAATTAGTAGCAATACTTAATTAAAAATGGCTGGTGTTTTTATGGAAAATGTGAGCTTATAATGAGATCATTACATCAACTATTAAGTAATGGTATTTTTAAAATTTGAAATTTTGCAAATAAAATATAGTTTATGTAAAAGTTATAGCCTGTGGTACATACAGTATTCGGCCATGATGCTCATAGTGCCTCTGGCACTTTGAAGCACTGGAAGTGTTTGAGAAGTCCTTTACTGGGACAAAACTAACAATGTAATATTATCACAAAAAATAAAAATTGAAAATTACCCACAGTTGATAAATATAGAAAAATTTTGCATATCTTTGGGATTGGTCCACAGTTCTGATCCAACCAACATTTTGTGCCTGCATAGAGATACACATTTGGCCTCTTTTCCCAGTTTCCCAGTAATTCCAATGAACCGTGGAATTTTAACCTTATATGATCATCCTCTTGCTGTACATTATGAGTAAGCAATCATATAACAGAGAACTTGTTGAGGGAAGTGACAAATGTTCTGCAAGCGTTGCCCTGTGTTTTCTGAGATCTTATGGCTAGGAAAATAAAGTATTTAACTTGATCTCCTGATGAAGTAAAGCAACATATTCAAAAGGCAATTGAAACTTGCTTTGCATCCTTACTGTATAAATATGCCAACAGGTTTGTAATGCAAAAGAAGCTTCTTTCCAAACATTGCCACATCTACCACAGTTGCAGTGTCATCAGTTAATGACATCTTCAAAGACTGAAGAGGAGAAGGAATGCTCAGTTGCTTTTTATTGTATTCTGGATTCTTTGTAAAGGATTCTTATGTCTGACTTTCTTTGTATTTTTGATCAGCTGGACCATCCACCCTCCTTCTCATAGATTCACTATCTTATTGTCTATGAGTTTGTATATTGAAATGTAAATTCTACAAATCATGAGATTCGTTATTGCTTAAAAATCTATAACTTGATACACACCACTAAGTATTTTCTTGCTCACAAAATATATTCATAATCATATTGAAATAGAGCACATGATATAATCCAGCCAGATAGTTCCAGTGATTATTGACACAATGTGTGACATACCAAAGAATCTTGAAAGGCACTTAGTAAATCTGTGCATTGACAAAATTTCCATCTGACAATTAGAAAAGGCCATACTGCTTGGATCCCCACGTATACTATGCCAATGCAGTACAAAATACTAATCTTCTTGAGAAGAACTCAGTGTATATGAAGGCCAATACCAGCTAAAGAAATAGCAGCTGTGATTTCACATGTTGTATATATATTAATAATAAAGCAACTGGAGATCAGTTGAACACCATCCGCATTGACAAAATCACCATCAATCCTTCCAAAAGGTAGTTTTACTTGTAACAGCTTACATCCTGTGACAATACCTTTAATTTTATTAAGCAACATATCTGCTTATTGTTAAGCAGATTAAGTAACAATACCCAGGTCTTTGGGAAGAACTTGACAGATGGACAAAAATTGCAAGTCTAAACATCTAGCTAACCGTGCAACCAACTATAATAAAAATAAAAAATATTAATTTTTATTTTATTTTTTATTTATTTTTCACATTTTTGAACCACTCATCTCCCTTGAGGATGGACATTTAACAATAAAATGTTAAAATATAAAAACAGCATATAAAAATAAAAAATTTAGAAAATTTAGAATTTAAAAGGAGGCAAGGATGATAAAATCTGTTAGAAATTAGTTTAAAAAGCAAAGGGACACCTCTGAGGTTAATATATTAATAATATGTAATATACATGAATAGTTGTTTTATATAAATACTATTTACATTTTATCCAACAGCAAACAGGAAAATTTTCCATAGTACTATTATATATTTTTTTCATTTTTGTTGTAGTTATATTGTATTTTTTTCCTTGTTCATTATCCAAAATATCTTCTAGTAGATATGCAGGCTGATCAGTTCATTTAATAAATAAATTAAAACAAGTTAAATATCATCAAAGATGCATAAAATCTCGGCAGCACATACAATAGTACTCAGACAACTCATGCACTACATGTTAAAATCCCCCATATCTATAAAACAAATTATGCATCAAATTTTGATGAGATGTATTCATTTATTGCATTTACATCATGCCATAATCTGTCAACTCTCCGTTTTATTTTATATTCCTTAAACATCTTTCTGTTTAAAACAAAGCTCCATGTTAGTTTTTCCCCCTAAAATCCAAAATACAGTCTAGTTCAGCTGTAACTAATTGAAAAACAGCTGTCATTATTAAGCTGCAACTAGGCCAGTCTGAATTGCAGGGCAAAAATCATCAATTTGGGTAAAATACCAAGTGTTGTTTGGTTCCTTGTTGATCTAAACTTTTGCCATTTAAGCTCCTTTAAATGTATAGTATTAAACTGTTTATGAATTAACAACCAATTAACTTAAGTACCATGCTTAGTACATTGTAGGTGCTTAGAGAAACAAAAATAAAAAATCCATATGATACTTACTATATAAGATAGAAATTATATCAGTTATTCAGTTAATAATAATCTCTTTGACCATGGGTGACTCAAAACAATAAGGAAGGACAGATGCTAAACAATGAAAATAAGGACCAAAATTAATAAGGTTTTTCTTCACTAGCACTTAAAACTCCATTCCCTCCTTTATCTGCTCCTTACTTTACACTGCCTGTTCTCCTTTCCATGTAATACTGAAAGTAACCAGGTTATTTCTGGGCTATAAACTGGGACTACAAAACACTGTATCTCAGAAGAACACAAAAGCAAATCATTTTAAGGTTCTTGTCAAGAATACGACTTCCAGTTTTGCGTCGCGGTGAGATAGAACATATGAAGGCAGAGCTCTGCCTTCCGCGCCCAATTTCGCCCTGCTGGGGGCCCTGAAAAGGGCCTAAAGTTGCCCTGAAGAGGCGATGAAGAAGGAGGGGTGCTTTGTCGATCACAGAGAGACCGGCCACACTTCTGCGGCCAGCCATTAGCTGCTGACAACCGAAGAACAAAAGTTTTAATTAGCACTCGTAAACAGCATGTTTGGACTGAGTGAGAATATTGATCCTTTCTTTACTATTTTACAACTGAATTTCCTGGGAAAGTCTCCCAGGAAGCTTAAAACCTCCAGATGTGAACAGAAGCGGTGTTTTAATTTTTTTATGGGGGACAGAAATACACAATACTGAAGTGAAAGTAATACAAAGCTACAGTTTTGATAAATCTGAGAACTGAGATAAATTGTTAAGATTTTCTCTTTGGGAAAAAAAATATTGAGGTGAAATATAAGAAATATAAGAAATCAACTTTTTGTTTTAAGAGTGGAAAATGGACTTTGAGTGACATCTAGTGGTGGATTTGAGTATAGTACTATAACTAGCTGCTTGGTGAATTTCAGCTTAAGGGAAAACAGCTGGCAATAAAGGAAAATATTTTGGCATATTTATCATCCTGACCTTCTTGGACTATAAATACCTACTGAGTTTGGACTTTTAATCTCAAGAGCTAGTGGAAGAAAAAGAAAAAATTGACTTCTGAATATGACTGGCTGCAGGGAGGTTGAACACTTTGAACACTGGGAACATTGTGGATTACAACCTTGCCTGACTGATAACTTTCAGGATACTTGAGACAAAGGATTACTATTAAATATTGCTATTAGGACTGGATTCTAAAGGCTATGTATAAAAAAACCAGAAAACTAGAGGAAATTCTGTTCCACTCTTACTGAGACTGTAGGATTTACAGGAATGCTATAGGATTTCTAGGAATGATGCCTCAAGAAAAAACAAATACCTTTCAGAAGGAAGTACTCTCTATGCTACAGCAAATTCATCAAACAATTCTTGCACACAAAGAGGACATAAAAAGAAAGCATAATGAGACTAAAAATAATCTAGATGACATAAAGGACCAAATCTCTAAATTAAAGCTACAACTGGAAAGCTCCCAGACAATGACTACAAAGTATGAACAAATAAAAATCAGAAATCAGAGGGTGAAGCAGAAGAAATGGATCTAGAGATAGAGGAGATAGGAGAAGGGAAATATAGACTGCCATACGCAAATAAAATACTGCAAGACCTACCTATAACAATGAAAATACAAAAGACCCTTTACTCTTTTATCCAAAATACACCTGATGACAAGGAAGAAGATTCTAGAAAATGGAACATAGAGCGGACAGGGGAAATGTTTAGGGAATGTGGATGGGCGGAGTTCCCCCCAAAAAAATACTCTACCTAAATTGTCTTCCTCATGCCAAGGAGCTTGCATAAAAATAAAAAGAAAATTCTTGGGCAATTTAATTGTCCTGGCCTGGAAAGTTGCTTGCCAAAGAAAGAAAGCGAGAGTTAGACTTAAAAAACAGAGGATTTGAGCTATTAGTGGGGGCACTATCTATTTAATATACTTGTTTGAATATGATTTAAAAAAAAAGTGTTACCCTTAGATATAACTAGTTTTTTATAATGGAAGATATGATTTAGAATTAAAATAGCATTATTTTTCCTTTTGATATGGGAAATTTGAAGATAAGAGGATTGGTATGAATAAAAAGTTTTAGCTATATAAATGTAATTAATATTGAGAAAATCATAACTGACCAAAGTATTTTAAATATTGATGGGAAATCAAACTTTAATAAGAACACAAAAAACAGGATATTGACTTATGAATTGATATTATTGTTACTTCTATAATATTAGTAAAATATGATGAAGATGTTTATACCGAATTTTGTAAATATCAATAGTATTAAGAATTGTAATTGTTTAATGAGGGGAAAAGGGAAAAAATATGGGGAAGAAAGGAAGTCCAAGGGAAAAATACTGGATTGTGCAGTACGGAATAGATTTATATTGAAGAAATTAATGTTAAATATGTGAATCCAGATAACATGTTGTTTGCTAAGCTTTAAAGATTGTAATTTTTTAAAAATAATAAAACCTATAATAATAAAAAAAGAAAAAGGCAATAATTGCCTCTGGCCAACACAAAAAAAAGAATACCATACGAAACTTATCTTGGACCTCCCTAGGAACAAAGGGAAATTCTACCTTTTAACCTATGAGATACATTAAACAAATGCCGATAAAAATTATCGGACCACAAAATGAAGTTTCTGTGTACAACATAATATCCCAAACAAATCTGAATCATATCTATATAGACAGCAAACAAAACAAAACAAATATACGATTTAATATTGCTTTTTAAGCTTTTGGCAAAATTTCTACCAGATTCACAAACAACAATCTTTCTATTCCTATTTGTAGGTACCCAAGGGATCATTATTAAATTAGTACTATACCAACTATTCATATTGAATTCTGAAAGAAACTATGAATTCAAATATACATCATAATGCGAAGAAACATACCAGAAGATGCTTCCAATCTCTCCAATCTACTAATGAGCCAATCAAGAGATCCGGAGAACTGAGCACAATTTTTACGATTCCCTCTAATCAAAGCCGCTAGGAATGAATAAAGAGATAAACTCTTAATTTAAAAATCCTCACATGCACTGGCTGAAATCATCATATAGCATTTTGACCCCCAATTGGAGTTTACTAAATTAAGCGTTAAGTCATAATTAGGATTAGAAAATATTCTATAAAAATACTAATTATATTTGGACTGTTATAAATGATAGCAATATTAATACATGCTTAATAGTTAGCTATGAAATCCAGATATTAGAGTAAAATTGCTAATATCCAGAGTACTGGTAGCCTCTTCTTGCAACAGTTCATTTAGTGAACATTCGAAATTACAATGGCACTGAAAAAAGTGACATGAGTTTGTCAGAGGGTTGCAGAAGGTGACCACATGACCCCAGTTGTACTGCTTACAACTGTTGCAGTATCCCCATGGTCATGTGATCAAAATTCAGACACTTGGCAACTGACTCTTAATTTATGACGGTTGCAGTGTCCTGGGGTCATGTGGTCACCTTCTGCAACCCTATGACAATCAAAGTCATTGGGGAAACCAGATTCACTTAACAACTGTGTTACTAACAGCTGCAGTGGTTTCACTTAACAACTGTGGCAAGAAATGTTGTCTACAGTCTAAACAAACAACTACAGTCTAAACAAATTCTTTGATTTTAATCCAAGGGTGCACTTGGACTTCTGAATATCTTCATCATACATAATAAATATATGTTTTTCATAAATCATAAAATTTCAACATTCCAGGGGTCTTAGCACATATATTTATGTATGTTTAGATGTTATTAATCTGTTACTTGAAGGTATGTCTTACCTAATAATTCATACAATGAATTTAGAATAGATTTCCAAGTTTCTCCTGCTTCCTTTCCAGCGACATCAGCAAAATGAGCTGCACTGCTGTATACATGTAAGCGATCAATACATTCAAGCACTAAATTGATCATACCCTAGAAGAAAAGGTGTTTATTCTCAACCATTTTGTATTTTGTATAAAATGAATACACATAAAGTGTCTCCCTCTTTCTTTATTTACACACACACACACACACAGAGAGAGAGAGAGAGAGTGTTAAAAATCTCTGAGGTTTTTTTTTACATGTGGTATTGTATACATACTTATACTTGTACATAGATATCAAGTAGGTAATAAAGGAACTGAGCTTTGGGAAAACAAACAGGCCCAAGAAGCAGAAAAAGACACAGTTAAATATTGACTTATAAGCAGGATGACCCTATCTTCATATTTTAGGAAGAAATAAGTCATGCTGCATTAAGACAAAATCCATCTTTAAGACTACATTTCTCCATAGGTATTGTTTAGCTAGCTTCTTAAAAGCATTCAATTTCTATATTAATTCCATCTCCATATGGTTATCAGTCTCATTGAGCCATATATTTTGCAAACCTAATATATTTCTAATATTCTGCATTTACAGTCTTTTGAAGAATGTGTGTATTACAGGCAATTCATGTATCTCATGTTTTCCTGGAAGATTATGATGGAATGAGACCTAAAATGTGATTTAGCACTGTATGTGTGTGAGGTTTGAGCTCACATACTCTACTACCTCACCTCACATCTCCTATCTGCAAGTCTACATGAAAAATACTGGAATGACTCACTTCACGTTTTAATTAATCGTGGCTTATTACTGAATCCCAAAAACAAAGTGATTAGCTGAAAAGATGGGATACTGTAACAATATAAATCATGTAGTTTATGATATTGATTTGCTTGGTTTCAACAAATCATAGTATAAATTAACTCAATTTCCAATGCAGACAAATGAGAAATTCTAATGGCAGTTTAAGCTTGTTTGTAACCTGTACTCGTAGCTTATTTACTGACCTACAAATAACATATAAGGAAAGGAATTATACAGACTTGTGAAATCTTCAGAAGATAAAAATGCTTTTTGTTCTGACAAGGTTTGCCTCCATTGGAACAGAAGCCTGAATTTAAAAATCTTATAGACATTATACTGCAGATTTGGAACAGTTTTAATTTTTTTCCATAAAGAAAACAAGATTGCTACCTCTTCTTGGAAGAGATTTTGTCGATTCTTCAGAGCTCTTAGGCGGTTCTGTTTGTCTTCATGCTCTAAGTGGTCATCTGGTGGGTGGAAGTAACCAATCAAGTCCTGAAGGCTAAGGCTGACTGATTCAATGGGTAAATCAACTATGGAAGACTTAGCTTTCTTGCTGAGAGCATCAAGGCCCCTAAGGTTAATGTAAAAGTTCACTCATTAGACATATATTTTCATCTGATTTTTTCATGCTATCATTACAATATCCTGATTTAACCAGTTAATTGGCAAATACATGGTGTCTCAGTATCAGTAAGGAACCAGCACTAAGTAAAAGGGGTGTGTAAAGATCATCCAGTCCAATTCTGATTTAGAGCTCTGGAAATGAACCAAGCAGTTCACTCTGGAGATAATCTAGTACAATGTAATGCCCAGATTGTGATTCGAAGAACTGGAGCAGCTGTCTTCCAGGTGAAAAGCACAAACAGCTATAATTTTCCCCCCAGAATATCACAATGACTTTTGCAGGCAAACTAAAAAGTTGTGAGGGAAAAATTATATTAAAACTATATGAAACGGGTGTAGCAGCTTTCAAGGCAATTCTTTTAAAATTTAGTATATGTTTATTGTTTGGGGACAGCAAGGTACTTTACATAAAGAAGTAAGTCTCCATATAATTTGGTATGGCTGATATGGCTCCATTCAAATATCTCATACTCAAGAAAAACAAATCCGAAATGGAGTTTTGTGAAGATTCATAAATGAAAATCTCTTAGCTTCAGCTAAAAGTCATGCATTCTCCTACTAAATAACCTTATTAAGCTGTTGGCTTTGGAATGTTAAATATGACAGAGCAAGTGTGAGACTAGTGATTATAGGAAAACCATGGTACACGTATACCTTATGAACCTGTTGAAAAGGAAGACAGTACTGCGAATAACTCGTGCTGTACGTGATTCTTCGTGCTGAGATCTGGATAATGTCAATCCATCATCCATATGGCCTTCATGGTGCATGATAGCCTGCAACAAAAAGCCAAATGGAGAAAACCATGCTAATATTTGACGAAATCTTTTGCTCATTCTAATTCTATTTCTCTGGATGCTTCAATTCAGGCCAGTCAATTATTTATAGTAGTGATTTCCATCATTACTCTATGTCTTAAAGCTTACTCTTGGAAACATAAAGGTGATTCACCCACTGTTTTGTATGAGATCTGCAAACATGGCTACCTCATTACAGAAAATAATGGACAAAATCCATATATTGCCAATATAGGCAAATCCCTATATAACTATGAATTCATTGTCCAGCCAAATAATCCAGTCTTGAGAGTAAAAACAGAATAGTTCGGAAGCATTCCCATATGCAAATTAAATCAAAGAATGAGTGTACTGGTGAAAATCCAGAATGAATTATGATCTATGTGGAATGGCAATTTAGAGCTAACAATAGCAACCACTTCATAATTTGTGATTAAAACCTTTATTCCAGATAATGAGGTTTGCCCTTTGTGAACTGCTTATAGGTAAAACCATACTAAGAGTATCCTGCGCACATCCTGTGGTAGATTTCATTTTGCAGAGTTGTATCTATTTATCCTTCACAAGACAACTTTTATATTTGTTAATTATTAATTTTAATACAGTGAAGGAAACCAGAACTTTTAAAGATTTTTTTTCATGGAATATTTTTTGTTAAGTCCTTCTAAATGCATCCTCAGAGATACTAAGACCACTGTATTTGTTGTTATGAAATCCTATACTTTTGCCATAAGGTTATAACCAGTTTACCCACTAGTTTTTTTCTTTTTTCTTTTAATAAATAGCTAACTTGTGAGTTTTATCTTAGCAGTATAATTAATATGGATTTGCATGGTTCCAAAGCAATTCCTGTGTAATTTATCTGAAACATTTTTTACCATTACTTCACTCCACTTTACAGATGGTCTTCAACTTTCAACACTAATTGAGCCTAGAAATTATGGTTGTAAGCCATGATGGTCATAAAATGAGTCATCATCTGACCAACCCAATTTCATAACCTTTTTGGAAGTGAATGTTAAGTGCTATGGGCATTTTTTTCTGGAAACCAGAAATAAAAGCAGTTTCTAGAAAAAAATACAATAAATTGCTGTCAGATGACCATGGGGGATGTCATAACTTCAAAGCTGACTAGTAAATAGCTTCTGGGGGAGGGGAGGTCTGTCATAACTTCAAATAATCACTAAGTGACCAGTTTTAAATTGAGGACCACCTGTAATACCTATCTATGTTTATTGAATCAAACTCCATTGGTTTATTTACCTACACAGATACAAGTGTATTGTATATTCAAATAAAGTTGTTCCTACTAATGCATTGGTGTTTTATTTACCTACACAGATACAAGTGTATTGTATATTCAAATAAAGTTGTTCCTACTAATGCATATCTGTTGAGTGCAAATGAATTTCATAGTTGACATTGTGTATCTTCTAACTTTGCTTTTTTGTTTTTGTTTTATAGGAGGTTATATATTAGAAACCTGTTTTGAAAACAATGGCAGTAATCAAGCAGAAACTACAAAAAAAATGGTGGAAATCACTAAAGAGTATTTGAGCCAAGCTATCAACAATATGTTCTTATTGCCAAGGTTGCTAAACATGCAAATATTTGTAGAAAACTAGAGATATTTGTGGATTCTGAAGGTAGCGTTACTGATTAACTTTCTTTTTATTTACACCTGCCAAAAATACACTCTTGTATATTTTTTTTCCTTTTAGCTTACAGATTTTTGCCGCAATTGCAATTGTTTTCAGTAGCTTTGAAAATATCCCTTTTTCCTCATGTGCTAGGCAAGTTTATATAACTCTTACATTTTATAAAACAAGTTAAACATAATGCCAAGAAAAATGAAATTAGAGAAATTTCTTTAGTCATTATTTTGCTGGACTCTAGTAAAAAGTCATCATATGGCCAAAAAATGTTTATATCAATATAAATAAAATATAGGTAATCTTTGCTTAATTATTGCCCAGTTTAGCATCCAAGTTATGACAGCACTGAAAAAGTAACTTTGTGACCTGTCCTTGTATCTACAGCCACCATAGAATCCCTGCAGTCACCTGATCACCATTTCAATGCTTTACAACCAACTTCCAAAAAGCGGAATCAATGGGTGGGGAAGCTGGCAGTAAAATCACATCATGATCACAGGTGTCTTGCTTAACATTCGTAGTAGAAGTGAGGTCATATGTCTGTCATATTCTCATGATGTCAGCTTAATAACCACACCACTTAGTGAAGGAGTTGCCAGTTCCAATTGTGGTTATTAAGCAAAGGTTATCTGTATTTGCATTTCAGAAACCATGCTGAGCAATCTGCATACAAAAAAAGTTTGTCACATGAACAAGTAAAAAGGGAAACAGTGTATATATGTGCATATAAATATATGAACAGAAGCCTATAAAAGAAAATATTTGTAGCTCAGGGTTGAAATGAGGGGTCCTTAGTGCTCTCTGAGCTTGGTTGTTTTCTTGCAGAAGTTTCATTTCCCAAACTAGGTAACATCAGCAGTGCTAGAAGCCTTCCAGTCCAAAAAACATCTCTGTTTTGAGGAATTTGGATTGAGCTCTTCTGTAGCAAACAGTATCACTCCAAGATATAGCTCTAATGGTGACTGAGAGACAAACACATTGAAATTGGGTTCTGGGTAAACTTTAAAATAACAGAATTGGTAGGAATTCTGTAGGTCATCTAGTCAAAGCTCCTGCTCAAGCAGGAGACTCTATATCATTTCTGACAAGTGGGCTTCCAGTCTCTTCTTAAAAGCCTCCAGTGATGAAGCTCCCACAACTTCTGAAGGCAATCTGTTCCATTGGCTGATTGCTCTCACTGTCAGAAAAATTATCCTTATTTCTAGGTGGAATCTCTCCTTGATCAGTTTCCATCCACTGTTCCTTGTATGGCCTTCAGGTGCTTTGGAAAATAGGTTGTCCCCCTCCTCTCTGTGACAGCCCCTCAAATACTGAAACACTGCTATCAAGGCCCCCCTTGTTCCATCTCTTCATTAGACTAGCCATGCTCAGTTCCTGCAACCATTCTTCATATGTTTTAGCCTCCAGACCCCTAATCATCTTTGTTGCTCTTCTCTCTACTCTTTCTGAAATCTCAACATTTAGCATTAATTTCCTTGTCACATCAAAGTTAACTTTAATGTAATAACCTTGTTTTAAACACCTTACCTTGCGCTGCACAGATCCCATTCTTACAGACTTTGCATCCACTGATTGGTAGGTAAGCCACAAACCTGTGTCTACATGCTGTATAAAGCAGACTGAATCTCCATACTTTATTTCTGGGGTTCCCATGCCATCCACTTCTTTTCTTATCCCTATATCTAATTTCTCCTACAAAGAAAAAGAAGCCAGTTGTTACCTACAAAACCATTTTGAAAGGTGAAAATTTTTACCTCAACAGAAAATGATAAGCATGGTTAATGATAATACTTAGTCTGTGGCACAAGATTAATTTCAATAGTACTTAAGTAAGCTTATTTTCCAGATGCAGGTAATCTTTAAAGAAAAAGCAACTACTCCAAGCACATAATAAATGTGTATAGTTGTCTTTATTATTCACATTTTCATTTATTGTTACTAAATCTATGTCTGAATTGTGTAGTTCTTCTATATAAATCATTACATATGCATAATGTTAATGTAGTACTGTACATGCAAACTAGAATTGCAGTTACAAGCCAGTTTTCTACATCATATCTATGCAGTTTTAATGACACACTCCATAAACACCTGTGGTTTTGTTTATGTAGGTGTGATAAAATAGGGTTCTCTTAAGTTTATGGTATTTTTTGCAGGGAATGGCTCATGTCCATATTTTTTTTGTTAAAAAAAATGTTTTGGCAACATTTTTATAATGTTTGGCTAATAAGATTACTATTCCATCAAAAAGCTAGCACATATTGTATTTTAAGATTATTTTATCTAGTATTAGGACTTTAAAAATGTAAATATAAGATGCAAATATGAAATGAAACATTATGGAGCTTTATATTAAAACTGATATATTTTAGTTTAGCCTACAGAAATATATTAGGCTTGAAAAAAGGCCTGAAACATAAACAAAAAATTGAATAATATCTAACAATACAATTTCTGTATCGAAGAGTAACTTCCGTTTTATTTGGCTGAGTTTATTCCAAATAAATTGATATAAGATTATAGTCTGAAATAATACATCTTTTCCTAAGATTTTCTGATAACTTTGATTAATAACAAGAAGTTATTTCAGTCTGAACAAGTCAAGCATTTATCTAAACCCAATGCTATATTGTACGGAAGGAAGGAAGGAAGGAAGGAAGGAAGGAAGGAAGGAAGGAAGGAAGGAAGGAAGGAAGGATATTTTACTGCAGTCTAATTATTCTTGGCAAACCAATAGATCAACAGTAAAACTTTTGAATAAAAACGTTTCCATTCCTTTTATAAGATTTTCACTAACCAGATTTAAAGAAAATGTGGATTTTTAAGGGTATGACAGTGTTGAGATGAGGGCTTTGATATTCATAGCAATAGCTGTTTGGTAGACATTAAACAGATGGCAGCTTCAAAGCTGCAAAAAAAAAAAAAAAAAGGCTGCCAAACTCCTGTTGGCCTCGAAAAAGCCTAGGACTCAAACCTTGGGTCTGACATACATGTGGGAAGATTCCTATATGCTGCTATATAAACATTATTATAGAAAAAAATTCTTATTCTCTGCAATAAAGCTACAATCTACTTGAGAATGTGGAATTGAGCAAGTATTTTATAGCCATAATTTGTAAGAAGCTTGTTCTATATATATTATTATTCCCAATACTATAGCAGGGCAGGGCACACTCTGACCCAAGATTAAACAAGATTGCAAATCACCAATTCCATGTGCCAGTATCAGAATAAAGTTGCAACCCAAATGGAACAGTTAATCTGGATGATAAGCCATTTAAGGTCAATAAATGGAACAGAGTGTACACTGCTTTCTGCACATGACCTACAATTATTGCTTCTGTTGCTATCCTCCAACACCAAGCATACACCTCTTTCTCTCTACAACCCTCCTCGTACAATGTGAACGAAGTGTTCCATTTTCTTCCTAAGAAATATTGCACCAATGCATGCAGGGTCTATGCTTATACTGTGGAGAAAGTGGATATTTGGCATAAAAAATTCCTGCTAAAACTCCCCTTTTGAAATATCTTTTTTTTCACATTTATTTATACAGAGCAGTTGCAAGCAGTTATTCAAAACACTACAGATCTAGTAAAATGAGTCCATATCAATTTCCAAAGCCTCAGAGACAGGGGTACACACATATTAAACAGAGCTCGGACCTGCCAAGTTATGTACATATCTTCATTTAATCATTCCTCTACACTACACTTACCGGTAGATGGACGCTGCATATTCTAGTAGAGTCCAATGCCATCTACAACTTCATAAAATCCTTCATCATCCAGAATTACATTTTTCTCACAGAACCTGTTATTAGCCCACTTTACACACAGCTTAAACTCGGAACAATGCAAGCAAAGTAGTAATACTCTATGGAAGCAGAAGTTGGAACTTTGAAGAAGTCAAACAAAAAAAGCCTAGGATCAAATATCTTACTTCAGACACATTATCTGAAGGCTCTAGCTCTCTGGAAAAGATTCTAATCCTAGGAAAGGTGGAAGGAAAGAGAAGAAGGGGATAGCACCAAAATGGGTGGATTCAGCTACAGATGGAATACCTAAAAAACCAAATTACAATTCACCTCCTTTCTAGCTATCAATTATACAGCTAATACTGAAGTGTTTGGAAAAGAGGAAACACAGACTCTGGGGCTGTGCTATCAATCTCATTCATGAAACTCAGATTCTGCAAAACATCACTAGTCAATGTCAAAGATGTAATTGTCTTGCCTAAAGGACTGATGAGAAATTGCAGAAAGGCTTTATCTATTGTTTTTCCTCCCCTGTAAATTCTTTGCTGTTAAGAAGGATGGCTAACTCCCAGTAGTTTACAGTTGCCGGTTCTTTTAATCTAAACTCATTATGGATCATTGCCTTCTTCCTCTTATTTCTAGGATTCTGTAATAGCTGCAGAAAGCCCGTGGTTTTTTACCAAATTAAATTGTAAGCTACCCTGAGGTCTAATTCATAACAAAGAATGGAATGAATATTTAAATGATTTGAGTATAAATCCACAACAATGACTTTTGGCATCCACATAGTTCCATCTTCCAAAATCTCATGAATCATATTTTTCAGACCCAAGTGTACATTTTTCTGATTACTTATTTGGACAATTTATTTAATCTGAGGATCCCATTCTGCACATGCAGCAAGTAGAACAGTCTGCACCCACTGTACAATCACAAACTCTACCTTAAACTGAAAAAAGCACTGCCTGCATTTGTTTATTTGGATTACCACATTTTTTTTAGAATAAACTTCAGATGCATCCAGCTAAATTTGAATCTATTCCATCCTGGACCACCCTCCCTCCCTTCATATACACTATTAAGGATATACAGCATTTTCAGGACTTTGCCATTTTTTCATTATTTTATTCCCAATGTTGCTGCTTTAACTGCATTGCTTACTCATCATACCAAGAAAGGGGTTCCCTTTGGAAAATATTCTGAGACCCAATAAGTTTTTATCCTATTCAAACAGACTCTCAGTTCCCAATGCACCTTCTGTCCACAATCCATATGCCACTTTGTTATTCAAGCTGATTTTTTATTTGTGGACTGTGTTTATATATCTGTTCCAGAGTCTAATCAGACCTTGTTTCCCATACATTTTTCCCTAATAGTTCCTTCCTCCCAAATGTAATTATTGCCTTTTAACATGAATTGTTGGGTCATAAAGAGACTTTTCAACAATGGTATTATCAGACATACACCCCTCAAGATTCAAACTAACTACATGAATTTAAAACATTTACTGTCAGCCCACATGGGTAAATTAGACAGGAAACAGGACTAGATGAGCTAATTATACTTTATTGTAAGGTTGCATTAACAGAATATTGAAAGTCTGAAGGTGCAAACTTCCTGCCTGAACAATTTGGGTGAGTCTTTCCTAAGTTTCCTCCCTTGACTATTAATCCATTGGGGACTCCTGCCTCTCTAATCTGATTGTTTCCTAGGCAGCATATCTTCCCCTCATCCCCAAGGTCATTCATTACACTTCTAAACCTCTCATAGACTTGTATTTCATAACTTAAAGTTGGCACAATTCTTTTCCCATTCTGAATTTCAATTATCCCATCTTATATAAATAAAAATGTAAATGTTCGTTTGTTCAAAATCTTAAATCTCCGAAAGTTCTTCACCGATTGCTTTGAAATTTTGACACAACGTTGCATTCGAATACGCGCGTGTTTTTATATACCTACTATTATATAGATGTCACACCTGTGACAGGTAAAAACATGCTTTTTTAAAAAAACAGCGCCATCTGTTGGACGTAAAAGCAACACACGCTACGATTTTACAATTCCATATTACAAACGTGCGCTTTCTCTTTTCTTTCTTTTCCATTTAACCAGACTGAGCCACAGCAACGCGTGGCCGGGTACAGCAAGTTTTTAATAAAGACTTACAATTTCTGCATGTTTGGGGGAAGCTCTGTTTCATCTACTGATCTTTGCCCTTCATCCATGGTCAGGTTATAAAATACAGAGGACAAATTCTACCTTCTTCATTGCTATGTAACAGGAGTTTAAACTTTATTCCCCCATGCTTGTTTTTCGCCTGCATTTAAGGGAAAAGTGGAAACACTGTAAAGCACTGCTCTCCTCTCATAAACCTCTCAGGCTATCCAGAAGGAATCATGCTTGATGCTTCAAAAACTACCTAAAGACCCAAGAGGAATATTCTCTCTTCATCCATATCCTGAGAAAAGTTCATAAACTAGGACAATCAAACCTGTTTTTATCCCATGCACAAAACTGAATACTAACTGTAAGGGATCAAAGTAATTCATTACTTCTAAGAATGCCTTAAGATAAAGCTGGTCACCTTCTCCAGAATCTTCCTTAATAAAGAGAGACTTGACATTGAGTGAAAATTGTTTAATATAATTGAATCAAGAGATGACAGATTGTACCACTGGCTCTTTCACGCAGGAGACTTTACCCACTCCAAGACATACTAATGTTTCCCTGTGTACTACTTCTTTCTGTGTGTGGCTTCCCAATTGTCTCTATAAAGCTATTGATTTAAAATTATTGTCTCTGCTTGGAAATGAGCAACTGAGAGTTTTGTAGTCTTATCTTACTATTTTTCATCAATAAAGTAGAGTGTATATTATATAAATGGATAAAGGGGAAAAAAGCAACATGTTATGGAAAAGCACTTCAACAAAGTGGCTGAGTTCATAAATTGTGCTCATTGATAATGTGCTTTGATTTGTTTTGGGTAGTATGTGGCATGAGTCAAACCATTCAGGTTTATTAAATAAACAAAACAACTTAGTGTGATAGGAGAAACAAGGCAGTAAGTGAGAATCTGGAGATTTTTACCTTTCACCAGTTCAGGAAAAATCAAATCAAAGTAAAATAAAGAAAAATAGAAAATGCAATACACCTAAATAAAAAAAACAATAATATAAGATGCAGTTCAAGTATCTCAATCACTCTCCTTGCATTAGGAAATGTCTAAACCAGGGGTCACAATCTAACCTTATTTATTTATTTATTTATTTATTTTATTACATTTATATCCCGCCCTTCTCCTTACGGACTCAGAGTTGGAAGCTATAAGCCTCTGAGAAGTAAACTACCCCCACCCTTAGCCTTAAAACATTTGCTGCCACGTCAACAACAGGAGGTGCTAAAGGACACATACAGGGTGCTGGAGAATTGAAGAAAGCTGACAGGTTGCCCAAGGCTACTAAACTTGTATTAAAGGAAGCTGGATATGAGAAGTGGTTCATTTTGAACAATCATATCTTGGCTTACAAAATGCTTTTATTTTTCTCTTTCTATTGGAAGCAAGCAAAGCCCTCCCAAGTCTCTAATTAATCATTCCTTTATTTACCTGAACCAGATACTAGATATTAATCTTAAACCAAGTAGTAATCTTCAGTCACTTTAATAAGTATATACCAAAGAAGGTACCTAAGTATTCATAGTAACTATTAATTATAATTTCATTTTTTGAATAGGGCAAAACATGTTCTGTATTCCATTCCTTATACATTTGTTAATATATTGCATTTTCTATTTTTATTTGGTTTGATTGTACACCACTCAGAATCAATTTGGACTGGGATGGTATCTAAAGTGAAAATTAAATTAATTAAATTAAATTAAATTAAATTAAATTAAATTAAATTAAATTATTAAATTAAATAATTAAATTAAATTAAATTAAATTAAATTAAATTAAATTAAATTAAATTAAATTAAATTAAATTAAATTAAATTATTACAGAAATAATTTATATTACAAATATTTACCTTGGAAGATCGAAAACAAAATGCTGTAGATTTCACATCAGCTTTTTCTTTGTCTGTTAGAAGAAGACTCTTGTCATCCATGAGATTTAAATATTTCCCTGTTGTTATATGTCTTAATCTGAATGGCTGCCCCCATCTAATGTGACTTCCACTCCATCTAATAAAAAAATAAAATTAGCATTCATAAACTCTTTAAATATTAAATGAAAATATGAAACATAATTAAAAACTACCAATTAAAATATATACATATTGCTGATTCCTTCAGTTTTATTTCTGGAATTAAAGGTATGCTGAAATCACATTTTGATGATATGTCAACTATAAGACATTTAAAACAGACATCAAGTTACTTACTAAGAACACTTGCTAATTTCAACAGAAAGCAAATCAAATTGTTTTGGTGGACCAGATTTATTGGTTCACCAAATCATAGATGAGCCATGCATGTGGTCATCAGAAAAGAAACAGATCTGTATCCACTAAATCATTTATATTCAAGTGGCATATTTGTAATATTGTAATAACTCAGTTCATAACAACATATTTTCCCAGGTTTTCTTCATATAATCTACAGCCTCAGTATCTTTGGAACAAAAAAGACAAATGATAGGTTCAGTTAAGCACATTCCCAGATACAATCAATAGAAGGCTGCACAATGCTGAGTTCTGTTTACAACAATATTGTATATAATAAATATTCATTCTTTACATAATGCATCAATTTGACCTACATGCATTGACAGCAAAGATCCTCTCCCAGCAACTGATATTAATTTGCCTGCTTTAAGAATTGCATATTTATGTGTGTATGAAGGTATGCTAATGATTAAAATAATCATTTCAATTATTTTTAACTAAATATTTCACTTTCCAATAAAACAATACAGGAGAGAAAAGCAAAGAAAAAATAGGCCCCAAATTCACTGAGTGGCTAGAGTATGTTCTGATATGAAAGAAAATACTCCTTTATAAAATTATTTGTGCAGCAGATAGCACATTAGTGCCAAACTGAATTTCAAGTAAAGATATTGTACATTTATCAAATCATAGTCTGAGGCAGGGGTATCAAACTCGCTGCATCACGTGACGTGTCGCGACATATCGCAACTTTTTCCCTTTGCTGGAGCTGAGATTGGTACGGCTTCTGTGTGACACATCCGGCCTGTGGGCCAGCAGTTTGACACCCCTGGTCTGAGGCTAATTAAATTTGAAAATGCTAAAAATCTGAGAGGTTAGTTTTTAATTTTTCAAACAGAAATGTGACATAACCTTTGCTCACAGTTACTCTCATTAAGTGATCAACCAATAAGCATTCATTTCCCCAGAATTTCCTCAAAAATATTTTAAAGAGTATTTGGCAGCAGTATGCATCAATACACATGCTTAACAGCTCATTGCACATTATAATCTTGGTACTATTTCCAAATGGAATCAAAATCTTTTAGCATACTATGATTTTTGTAATAACAATAAAACCCCTCTTCATTTAACAAAACAGAATATTAGTTGTCATAATGGATACATTATGCCAGCATTTACTTACGTAACCCTCAAAGTCTCCAGTCTCCAAAGAGAACGAGCATGAATTGACACAGCACCACCCTCATAATGGACAGTTCTACAACACAAAAGACATTTTCCAAGTTTTTTACATATTTGTGATAAAAACCAATTGTTTCCCCCAGGGAAATGTATTTGACTAGTGCAGAAATTGGTAAAAATAAAAATAAAAATAATAAAGTTGGAAGGGATCTTGGAGATCTTCTAGTCCAACCCCCTGCTCAGGCAGGAACCCTATACCATTTGAGACAAATGGTTGTCCAGTCTCTTCTTAAAAACTTCCAGTGTTGGAGCATTCACCGCTTCTGGAGGCAGGTTGTTCCATTGTTCTCACTGTCAGGAAGTTTCTCCTTAGTTCTAAGTAGGTTGCTTTTCTTTGATTAGTTTCCATCCAAGGCATTGTAAAGTAGTATTAACGCTTCATGTGATCTTGATTCTATCCCTCTGTTAATGCAGCCTCGCACTGTGTTGGCTTTTTTGGCAGCTGCAGCAGACGGCTGGCTCATATTTAAGTGATTGTCCACTAGGACTCTGAGATCCCTCTCACCCTTACTACTATTGAGCAAGGTACTGTACCTGTGCATTTGGTTTTTCTTGCCTAAATGTAGAACCTTACTTTTTTCACCACTGAATTTCATTTTGTTAGATAGCGCCCAATGTTCAACTCTTTCAAGATCCTTCTGTAACTTATGCCTATCTTCTGGGGTGTTGGCTATTCTTCCCTCATCCAAATCATTGATGAAGATGTTGAAGAGTACTGGGTCTAAAAGAGAGCCTTGGGGTACCCCACTGCATACTTCCCTCCATGTAGATGCAGTTCCATTGAGGACTACATGCTGAGTACGGCCGGTCAGCCAACTACGAATCCATCTGGTGGTGATGCTATCTAACCCACATTTTTCTAATCAAGTAGTAGGTTGTGGTCTACTTTATCAAATGCCTTACTGAAGTCCAAGTAAATTATATCCACAGCATTCCTCTGGTCCACTAATTTTGTCACCTGGTCAAAGAATGCAATAAGATTTGTCTGGCATGATTTGTTTTTGACAAATTGATGTTGGCTTTTGGTAATGACTTTGTTTGTCTCTAGGTGTTCACTGATTCGTTGCTTGATTACCTTTTCCTGAATCTACATGTACAATAACTAAAACAATGTGTACACACTCGTAAACTCTTTTAAAATTTACGTTTTAAATCCCAGATAACCTTTCTCAAAGCAGTAAAAATGAGTGCATTAGACTGTATTACATAATATCCTGTCCAATGCAATAGGCCAGCTCTGGCATTTTTTGCAAAGCCACCAAAGTGACCAGCATTTCGTTTTGAAATGGCAAAGCGGCAAATTCATGTCTTCCAGCTTTGCTTAACTTTTAAAAATTAAGAGTTATATAAAGCTGCATTAAGAAATTAGTACAGAAGAGAAAAGATCCAAAGGGCACAAAGCTCTTGTAAGCATTCAGGCTTTTTAATGGTTAGGAAAGGATCAGGTTGCTTACCTGTTTCTGTGGTTTTGTAAGCAGTCATCTGTGCATTCATATGAATGAATTTTCTTTTCCTGTGCAGATACCATCAGAACATTCCAAAGCTGAGCTGATTTGAGCAGGTCCCTAATGTTTCCCCCGATTGCACATACATGAAGGACTACTACTTACCTCAGTGAGATAAGTACCCACACTGGGAAAGCAGAAATTTGTGTGAATGCAGAGGCTGCCAGTCAATGAAACAGTTACAGTGAGCAAACTGTTCCTCTTCTTTATGGTTCCTTGCATAGTAAACTATATTTATCAGAGGTAGGCCAGGCCAATTAATGTAGCATAAAAGTTAATGTTATTCAACCAAGCATAGTAAGTTATATAATCCAGATATCAAGATAGTGATCAGATGGTCAGACCAGATAGGAATATAATATGCCTTATGATTTCCAATTATATTTTGAACTGTGTGATTGAAGAAGAAAGAAACACTGGCATAACAGTATCCAAGCTAAAACAAAAACTTCCTAAGAATATTTGTTCCCAGTTAATATTTCACTACAGCTCTAACTCTTCTTTACTGAAAACAACTTCAAATATGGTTGTAGATTTATTGTTGATCATGTGGACTATCCTGCCTGTTAATCTTATCTTGAAAGTTTAAGGCCTTCTAAACTGAAGTTTATTCACATTGACAAACAGCTTCTTTTTTGAAGCAGATCATATCTGTCTTATAGTCATGCCCTGGAAACCTATCTTCTTTAATAACTAAAATGGTTAGGAATATGGGGAAAAAGTGGGAAAAAACAGAAATCGTTGACTAGATGACAGGGCCGTAATGATGAATAAGTATAGGCAGTTGAGCTCAAATGAAACTTACAAAAATATATAAAGAAAAGAGCAATGAATGTCATAACCTTGCTAGGCCCAAGAAAAATTGATCCTCCAAGAATTAAGCATAAGTGCTAGAAAATAGGTGGGCTGCAAGGTTATTTGGTATTTCCTTGTTGTCATATAGATCTAAAAATCTAGAACAGCTAATTTAATAATGAAATTGATACACACATCTTCTGCCATCAGATAGATCAATAATGGATTACTGGAATAAGAAAATATCTAGATTCCTTGATGAGCAGATCACCATATATGCATGAACTTTGTAAATACTTGAAGTGCTACTAAAAGACCAGAAGGAAGCACTTCGAATTGAAAGAATTGGATTTATGATACATATAAATGCTGATATGGAAATATGCACTGCTCAAAACAAATTATGCTAACCAATCTCTGTGATGAAACTGTGGAAGTATGGATGCAAATATCTCCACCTAAAATGCACAAGGAGTGATGAAACTACACATCTTGAGACTTGATTTCAGGGTACTATCTCATCTTGGAAACATGAAACAATAGAAATAAAATCCTGTGAATAGAAAACCTTGATTGCTTCTGTGCAAAGAAGCATCTATATTTCGAGTAGAATAGTCAAGGAAAAGAGAGTACACCAAAGAATGA
Organism: Protobothrops mucrosquamatus; assembly: GCF_001527695.2. Classification (NCBI taxonomy): domain Eukaryota; kingdom Metazoa; phylum Chordata; class Lepidosauria; order Squamata; family Viperidae; genus Protobothrops; species Protobothrops mucrosquamatus. The sequence goes on from NW_015387105.1 coordinate 268,603, forward strand.
GGGCACTGCAATGATAATTCATGAAATATCCTTGGTTTATTACGCCCTATAATCTACACAATCTAAGAAAAGTAGACTAAAGCAATTGATACAAACCACCCATGTATTTAAGAACATGCAGTCAAGCTCAGTGTTTAGAATAATTCCCTATTTCTTATTCTCCCAAAAGGATAGAAATCAAAATAGCAGTTTCAAAGTGGGATTTTGTTAGCTAGCATTCAAAAAAGGGGTTTTTTGCCTCCAAGAATTATATTGTTGATAGGAAAAATCTGGTAGACCCATCTCCATTGCACAATGCTTCATTACCTAGGAAGCCTTGGAATTGGAGTAATGAAAACTAGCCTCTCCCACAAGTCCTTAATACCATGGAAGAGTGCTAGTAACATCACTGTGAAAACCAGAGTCAATGTACTGAATTGCACAACCTGAATTATCAGCTACATTGGCTACCTAGCTTCCCAGCTTTTCATTCATAGCATTTGCTTACTATAGTATTAAATGTCTTCTGATGAGAATGAGCTTCATCATGGTCAACAAGTCCTCATCCAGTAAGGAGAAAGATAGAGCTCCTGGTGTAACTGATAGAGATGAACGTGTAGTTTGGGGGTGATGAAACTACTAATAGAAAGCAATTCAAAGTAGAAGATTTGAGACCAAATCTTTAAGAAGGATTAAAAATAATCGGAAACAGTAATGGAATGGGCAGAGATAGATAGTGCCATGAGACTTTTTCAAAGGTTATTGCAGACATTCATGCTTTGCTGCTATAGTTTACACAAAAAATCTGGTGTTTTCCCTTCACTGCACACACATTCGTGGTAGTCGTTTTATTTTTGAGGTGCTTTCTTGATACTGAAGAATATCATGGACCATCCTAACATTGCCTGTCAAATAAGAAAAGCTAACAGTATTACAACCGAAGCAATTAAAAAATAAAGCACAGAATAAAATTGAGATCAATTTCTACAGACTCACTATGGGCTCACCCAATAGTCAGAACAGAAAACATTAATTCAACTGATAAAAATAGTTAGTGACAATGTAATATTTTATAGAGTGATGATGGTGTCTCTGTATAGAGAAGATTTCAATTGGCAGATTTCTTATTCATTCAAGACCCTAAAATATCAGCTATTGTGTATCTTTATGAACCATTGAGAGTGATGACCTGAGTCCACTCAGAAGCTTTGCCCAAATCCAAAAGGAAGAGAGAATATCCATCTGAAGTTGGTACACTAACGCACTGGACACACCATCTAAGCAAGCCAAGACATGCAGGTTGTGAATTACTGACAAAAGATGAACAGTAAATTTAAGGGGAGAAAATGCAGAGTAAATATTTAAAAATAAAAAAAGAATAGTAAATTCAGAAGGGACAACAATCTTGAACAGGAAGGAAGCTAAATCAATTGCAGTAAGAAGAAAGTAAGGTATACAACTCGATATCCTTCAGTCATGTAGTGTGAAAGACTATTTAGGGTTACCAAAATCAGCTCAGCTGTAAAACCTGTGAATGGTGTCTGTGCAGACCTTGAAACTATATTTGTAATATACAGAGACCACAGAGAAGAGCAGGAGAAATCCCTCAGCCAAATTGTACATTTTACAAAGTGCAAAATCTCCAGTTCTTCACTTTTTAAGTCTCTTATATGTGACTTTCACTTCTTTCATCCTGGATTTAACACAAAAATCAAAATCCATTCCTGCAAAAATTTGTAGCAGAATCTTTTATACTCTTATTCAAGAAAGTATAAGGAGGAACCTTTAAAAGTGTTTTGAGCTGCAAATTGACTCCATCAGATGCATAGAATAGCTAAACTGATGCAGGATTTAAATTGGGAAGTGGGTTAAAATAGGGAAGAAAGACAGTTTGATTGTACAGATGCAGGTTTCATGAGAGACAAGTTACAAATACTTATCGATTAAGAATTGTAAGAACTCTAATATATTAAAAACCCATTATGTTCACTGAGACATTCTAAGATTGCCTGGAAGCTTTTGATGTATGTATCTTCAGCAATCTCTCACTCAATGATATTATTAAATTCTTGTTTGCCCAAAACATCACATAGTTGTCTGCCATAGAATATCCTGATTTCTTTGATGGTTTTTTGCCACCACTGACTAATATTTCTGTTCTTCAACAATATCCAGCAAATATATTGTGCTTCCTAAATAGCCAGTCAATTGGTACGAGTAAACCAACTCTTTATCATTATATATTTCTACATCAAATAAATTATTTCCTTTCTCAACTGTAGAGTAAAGCAGTGCTTATAAATAAATTACAATTATGCATAACATTATTTATTAGACCTACAGCATGTTCAAAGATGCTCTGAAGAATATTTTATTATAGTGACTGTCTTTATAAAATGTTACCACTTAGGGAAAAAATGAAGTATGTGCAAAACTACATGTGATTATTTAAAGAAGAAGAAGAAGAAGCAAAGGCAGAACAAATCTGAAAATAAATATTCAGCTGGGAAAAGTAAAAAAAAGTTCACTTATGAAGAAGGTTTTTGAAAAATGCGCTCATGAATCTCGCACAAGGAGCCTTTCTACAGAGCCTTAAACTTTGGCTCTTCTGTTCTATGGCTATAAAGTACACGGTATTTAAAAGATATATTAACCGCCACTGTGAAGAAGGAATGGATATCTACTAAAACTACATTGCCATATTTTGCAAAAGGGCATTTATTATTATTCATTATTTTTATATCCAGATATAAATTAGAATAGAATAGAATAGAATAGAATAGAATAGAATAGAATAGAATAGAATAGAATAGAATAGAGCTGGAAGGGACATTGGATGTCTTCTAGTCCAACCCCCTGTTCAAACAGGAGAACCTATACCATCTCAGATAAGTGACTGTCTAGCCTCTTCTTAAAAATCTGCAGTAATGGAGCGCCCACGATTTCTGGAGGCAAGCTGTTCCACTGGTTAATTGTCCTCACTGTCAGGAAGTTTCTCCTTCAGAGAGCCTTGAGATGTATATGACTGTTTGAAGTTATGGCAGTTACAAAACAGGTGCTTTAGACAGCATTACCACCAGATGGATCCGTAGCTGGCTGACCGGCCGTACTCAGTGTATGGTCCTCAATGGAACCACATCTACATGGAGGAAAGTGTGTACTGGGGTGCCCCAGGACTCTGTTCTGGGCCCAGGGCTCTTCAACATCTTCATCAATAATTTGGACGAGGATAGATGGGGAAATCATCAAATTTGCAGACGACACCAAGCTGGCAGGAATAGCCAACACTCCAGAAGACAGGCTTAAGATACATGAGGATCTGGACAGACTTGAACACTGAGCACTATTTAACAAAATGAAATTCAATGGTGAAAAAAGTAAGGTTCTACATTTAGGCAAGAAAAACCAAATGCATAGGTATAGTATAGGGGGTACCTTGCTCAATAGTAGTGACTGTGAGAGGGACCTCAGAGTCGTAGTGGACAATCACCTAAATATGAGCCTGCAGTGTGCTGCAGCTGCCAAAAAGGCCAACACAGTGCTAGGCTACATCAACAGAGGGATAGAATCAAGATCATGTGAAATATTAATACCACTTTACAATGCCTTGGTAAGGCCACACTTGGAATACTGCATACAGTTTTGATCACCACAATGTAAAAAAGATGTTGAGACTATAGAAAGACTACAGAGAAGAGCAACAAAGATGATTAGGGGACTGGAGGCTAAAGCATATAAGGAATGGCTGCTGGAATTGGGTATGTCTAGTTTAATGAAGAGAAAGACGAGGGAGGACATGATAGCAGTGTTCCAATATCTCAGGGGCTGCCACAAAGAAGAGGGAGTCAAGCTATTTTCCAAAGCGCCTGAAGGCAGGACAAGAAGCAACGGATGGAAACTAATGAAGGAGAGAAGCAACCTAGAACTAAGGAGAAACTTCCTGACAGTTAGAACAATTAACCAATGGAACAACCTGCCTCCAGAAGCGGTGAATGCTCCAACACTGGAAGTTTTTAAGAAGAGACTGGACAGCCATTTGTCTGAAATGGTATAGGGTTCCTGCCTGAGCAGGGGGGTGGACTAGATGACCTCCAAGGTCCCTTCCAACTTTATTATTATTATTATTATTATTATTATTATTATTATTATTATTATTATTATTATTATTATTATTATTATTATTATTATTATGCACCCATTGTAAATTGTCGCATCACTCACACACGCACACATACACACACACACACACACACACACACCATGGTCACGTGACCACATGCTGGGTACATCATTACATGAAGAAGAAATGGGTATAAATCTTCCTCCACAACTTTTTCTTTTTGTTTTTTGTTTGAGGTAATTATTTGTATTGCCTTTTTTGTACTGGCTATAATGAGCTTTTAAGGGCACAGTGTAATCTTCTCTTTAGGAAATTTTACTGTATATGATAATGTTGTAGTCTTATTACCAGCTCAATAAAATGCTTTGCCTTACACAATTTTGGAGATTATGATAACTCGGGATAGAAACAGTAGCTGTTAAATACACAATTGAGGGCTACTATATAATCTGAAATTAATTGGTTTTAATGTGATATTAATGCATTTTAATTAAAAATGTAGTATTCCATTGTGTTTAGAACAATTTGAAAAGTGCATGCATTTAACTATCTCAGGATCTTTATTTCACCAGTGATCCTGTTTCAGGGTAATCAGAAATAATAATTTCACTGGGAAAAGATTTGAACATTTAATCCACCTAATCCAGAGGCAGAGAATTTTCTTCAATCAGGAGACTGCACCTTGTTTTTTTAAAAAAATTATTTTTTGAGGACCACAGAAGGATAAGTCTGTAACACAATTAAGTCACTGAATAGGTAGAAAGAAACATGTTTAAAACTTTCTTTTTCAATTGAGAAATAGCATGGGATATTTTAAGGATAGAAAATTTGCCTCACAGAGATATAACTTATCCATTTCCACCTTTATTTTGGAGGGGAAAAGGCCAAATATTATAAGCCATTTGCTTATGACTGAGGTATTCAGAAGATCAGAAGGTTGGACTCATGAGTTCTCTGAATCTAATCTGTTTTTATTATTCAACACTTGTTTTTTTCTGAAATGCAGGCTAAATTAGGGGACACAATTCCTCATATATTCAACCTTAGGTTTGTATGAAACAAACTTAAGGTTGAAAATGAGGAACTATGTAACTATGAATTATGATGTACATAAAGCTATATAGGTAGATTTGACTTACAACCATTCATCTAGTGACCATTCAGAGTTACAATGGCACTGGAAAAAGTGACTTACAACCAGTTTTCACACTTACAACTGACATAGCATCCCAATGATCATGTGATCAAAATTTGGGTGCTTGGCAACTGGCATGTATTTATGACAGTTGCAGCGTCCCCTGATCATGTGATCACCATCTGCAGTTTTCCCACTGGCTTCCAATAAGCAAAGTCGATGGAGGAAGTCGGATTCATTTAACAACTACATGATTCACTTAACAAATTCAGTAATTTGCTTAACAACCATGGCAAAAAGGTCATAAAATTGGGCATGGCTCACTTAATGACTGCCTTGCTTAACAACAGAAATTCTGGCCTCAATTGTGGTCATAAATCAAGGATTACCTGTATATTCATCTTCATGCACATTTCTCCCAGCATATGTATTTTATGGTGTGATTTTATTATTTCATCTTTAAAAATAGCAATTTTATATTTTTATTAACATACACATTTTCTACTGAAGAACTGAATTACAAAAGTGAGAATAGTGTAAATACTGTACTGAAATATAGCGGTATTTCAATGGCTGTTTACATTTTGAGAAGTCAGTGAATCTGTCTCCTTAGGCAAAATGTGTTTGAATGATGCAGGTATTCAATATAATGATAACCAGCATTCTCATAAGATATATATTTCTCCTCTGGACAACATGTTTCAAGGAAAAAAATGTAGTCACACAAGATAATTACTTTTCTTTCTCAGTTCAGCTAACAGAGCAGCTACCGGATTGTTTTGTATCTCTCACACAGGCTAATCCCTAAGGCAAGTCCTAGGTACTAGGGGCAGCAACAAGAAAATGAGAAGATTTTAAAATGTTATTTCTACTTTCAATAAATGAAGATAACAAATTGACTAGTTCTGTAGGCTGTGGGCTAATTTAATTCATTTCAGATTAGCCCTTTTTCATGAACTGCACAGATGATCAAATTATACTGATAAGAAATGTTTCCATAAAATTCAAGATTTATCCACTTGTTCTCATTGCTTTTTTTATAAAAAGTCCTACACGACCTCCAAGGTCCCTTCCAACTTTATTATTATTATTATTATTATAATGTTTCATTTACAACTGAGAAAGGGGTCATATGAATTTTCTTAAGAATGTATTATCTATTCTCATCAAGCTTCCTAACATCTTGGACAAAGTCCTTAGTCAAGTTTGCTACCAAACAACTTTTTCAATATAATTCATAGGAATACAATTTACATCCTAGAAATGTAAAGTTATATGCTTTAATAAGTTGTTATATATTCAATTCCATTCCATTTTAAACTTCGTAAGATACTTCAGAAAAATCCCCAACACCAGTTTTGGAGATACTATATTTTAGGAAAATATATTATTTTCACTGAATTAAAGTTGACCTTAATCAAGAGGATAATCCCATGAAATATAGGTAGTCCTCAATTTATGAATTAAGTTTCTCATCTTCAGATTCCGATAGTACTATAGAACAGCCTGACAACTGCATACCTAGAAAATTATGTGGCTACATCTTTAATAGGGAGATTTTTATTCCAATATTTTTTTACATAAGGAATTAGATTAAATATTAACATTCAAACACCAGTTACCTAAACCTTCTTTTAATTAATGTTAAACAACTTTAGATTAGCTGCTACTTGATGACCATAAAGCTATTTGTGCTTATTTTAGGGCTGTGCACATTTTGACATTTAGAAAGAGTGAAAGAGACCTCACTAATGTTCATTAAAGTATAGTATAAGTTTTCAATTTTTTATTTTTATGAAAATATAAACATGGTTTAATTGATGGCAGGCAAGTAGTAGTGTTTACATGAGATCCAAGGCAGTTCTTCCAAATCGGTTTCAAACCATATACAGTCCTAATTTCTATTGCAAAATCCTTTGCTTTGCAAGCGTATTACAAAATTGTATTCATGTTAATATTACTGAAACTTTAACAGATCACTGAGAAACTTTGGCTGACAATGTCCAAGTGTACATGGTATATATCTATTTAAGTGGGTTTTCTTAATGGCCTTTGTTTTTGCTTGTATGTTTAACAAACATTTACCTTCTCTGCTCTTCTCCATGTTCTCCTGAAGGAACCGTCAGACATTCATCCATATGACCATGTAATAACCTCAGTACGTCACCTCCTATTAGATAGCCTATAATGCAGAGCAAATGAAAGGCTGTATATTTTAAAATTAATCCTATCTCCCTATATTTTTTCACCAACTTCTAAATATTCTATAAGGGTCTTGATATTAGTTCAGTTTCTCCCCAAATTGAAGTTTTGTATTTAATTTTCAAAAGACTATTCTAGGACAAGTGGAAATGAAAGATTCAGAAAGACATGTATTGTCATCTAATGAGACAATTTCATGCACCATGAGATCTTCCTCATTAAATGCTATGAAAACCTCATTGCTTCCAAAGCATAGTCTCTACAGTCATGCTGTACAATATAGGACTTCTATAAATACTATCTGAAATCTGTCTGGAACAATACATATAATTAATTTGCCAAAACAGATTTTTATGCATTAATGATATTTTCCTTTATACACTCAGATTGTGATGCAAAATGTGATGCAAAATGTTGATTTATCAGATAGAAATTCTTCAATTATGAATAAATCCTGGACAAAATAGACTTCATATTTTGTTCACGTACTATGCCACAATTAATTTCAAATGATTACAGAGATTAATAATGGCTACAGAAGAAAACTGTACTATTCAACAAAATTAATTGATTATCTAAGAACTTTTTCTATATCATAGGATAAAGAAAATAAATGTTTTTGATACAAATATTTTGAAGGGCTGAACCATACTTCTAAAATGGTGAACTCTATCTGATAGATTGAAAACTTGGTCTTTTCAAATATTCATGAAAAATTGCCAAACAAACCAGTGCAAAAGAAACTTAACTTTTGCCAAGAAAACTTCAGGGACTAGTCCAAGACATTGCCAGAGTCAACATACTCAAAGGCACCAGAAAAATTAAAAATAGCCCAAAAGGGAATTTCCTACAGCAAACATTTAAAAATAGCTTTCTTTCCACAAGGCTAACTATTATATTGAGCATATGCCAAATGTATAAAAGTTGCTATTTTCCATTAATGCTTATTATCTGGTTGACAGGATGACACTTTGGCATCATTTTTTTCATGCAGAAAATATTACATGTATTCAGAGTAACTGTTTAGCAGGAAAACATGAATCGGTGATCCCTATGTATTTTATATATGAAAAAAAGCAAAACCAAGTCACCTTTAATGCAACCTCTCTCAAGATAGTTTTTACGGTATGAAAAAGAACAGGTAGATTATAAAAGATTTGATAGTAGGTGGCCAAGAGGTCTCTAAAAATATCAGAAGTTAATACAACTATTTGCCAAACACCCACTTGCCTTCCCTTTCATATTTATTATGAATTCAGCTCCAAGTGTTCCTGCGTAAAGCTAATTTTATAACAGGCAGGACTACCATCTGCCTTATTTTTTTTCCTAAATGGATGAATACAAGAATCTGAAAAATACTTATTTTGCACTGCAACTCTTTGCAGGGGATTATAGTTATTGTTCATATTATTGAAACAACAAACCTAAAGCACAATGACCATTATTATTTTAACAGTGGTACCTTGAGCTACTTCACTTCCGGAACTGATTGGGGCAACACTCCAAAGTGTTTGCTGGAAAGCTGCATCCACACGCAAACTGCTGTTGCCATAAGATAAATGCTGCAACCATTGAATAAAGAAATTGAATAAACGAAAAGACTATTATTAGAATAATAAAAAATACATAACAATCACCCTGTAGTTACATTTGTTACATACTTTAGTAATCTTTGCAAAAATTAAATTAGCTGGATATCCAGATGTGTAGCATTATGTTCTATGAAATATCAGTTGAAGCCCTACCTACTGTTCAAGATTTTCATCTCCCAAGTAATATTCAGAGTTTTAGTAGCTCTAGACCAGATGAGAACTAGCAATAAAAGACCAGTATAGCAGGAAAGTTGAATGAGCCAGAATTAATTCAAAGCAAGTTAATTATACTGCAAGCACCCTCCAAATTCCCTTGTCCACTTCAAAAGTACTTAACAGGCTTTCCCTGAAATTCAGAATGGAGAAATTAATGTCAGTGTAGAATAGCAACTACAACAAAAATGGTAGGGTGTTGCTAATCCGCATATTGTTTATTTGGTTTTCATTGAACATATATACAATCCCAGCCATTAGGATTTATTAAACAAAGTATGGCTTGTCGTAACATTGGGATCAAGCCACTTGTATTATTTAGAAATGAAAATAGTTACCCTTATAGTTAAAGTAAAGTGAAAATAGTTACTTACAGCCAAGTATGCTATATTTTCTACTAAGATATAACCTTATTAATATGATACCTAGATGCAAAAGGTCTTAACAGTCTTATAAAACTAAAATGCAATAAATATTATTAAGCAAATGTTGCCTCATTTGTCATTTCGAAATAATTGGTCTAGTAAAATTACTGAAAATGTTATTTCAATTAACAGTTACATTTCAAATAATAACTTCAAAAATAAGCTTTTTTTCAAAGCTATGACTGAATATTTTCTTTCAGATATTATACTTTTCTGTTCTAATTGAATTTGTTTATCTTGTGATTTTCCTTGTGCACCAGAAAATAATTAGCTAGAGTTCCTATAGATGGGGAAAAGTTTATTACTACTTTTCTGCATCCTAATCAGAGGAAACATTATCATATTGATGTATTGATGTATGGTTATCATACTGATGTGTACTTGTTGTGTTCCTTTTCATTATTTTATGGGTTCTATTATTTTACTTCTTTTCTGTTTATATTCCTTTCATTTTCTTCCTTTTTATTATTCTAATAATAAAATCTTTTATCTCGCAGAGTAGCCCCACTGCGAGATAAAAGCAGAAAAAAAATTAAATAAATCATAATACATGGTCGGAGCCTCCTAAGCATTAGTTCATTAGTTAATATTAGTTAACATTCATCTCTTAAGAGAAAACTGTGTTCTATGACTAAAGCTTATGGAAAAGTCACAGAGGTTTTTGTGGTCTTAATGATAACTGAGGTCAGAGATAGCCAGTCTATGACCCCATGGACTGCGTGCAATCCCATTATTCCATTCATACTTTTTAGTACAAGATTATACAGTAGCTAATTTTCAACAGAGCAACAAAAATACATGGGAGCTGAAAGTATGTAGAGCTAAAATGTTTCCATTTCCACCCTTAAATGGGATGGGGCCATGTACTCTAAACGGCCCAAATCATATTGCTGAAATTCTTCATCATATCACTAGAAGGCAATTCTGAATTCTCTATCTCAGGGGTCCCCAACCCCTGGTCCGTGGACCAGTACCGAGCTGCAGCATGCCAGCAACAGGTCCGCACAAACAAGCAAAGCCCCATCTGCGGGATGTAGGCACACACAAAACCATGCATCCTCCAGTCCGCGAAAAAAACTGTCTCCACGGAACCAGTCCCTGATGCCCAAAAGATTGGGGACCTCTGCTCTAACTGCTTAGGCGAGTTGTGCCTTTCTGGGCTATGTCTAAACTGGAAAAGGCAAATTGCCAGGTATACCAAGTTCTAGCTATTTAAGGATTTGTAAGCAAAAAGTAATATAATGAACCTGGTTTTACAGCATCAGTTGCTTTATCACCGATGTAATACATACTTAATCATTCCTTCATTCTGGCTAACATATTCTGAATCAGCTATTATTTACAGGTAGTTCCAAATAATATTCCAGGTATGATGTTATGAATGGGCAGATTACAATTGCCAGGCTAGCCTTATTCAAGAAAAAATATAATTTACAAACAAATCAAATCTGGTAATAGTGCTCCTAGACATTAAAGTTACTTGAACTTCTGATCGAATGATGAATTAAAAACATGCAAAGTACATAATTCATTTTTTTGGAGAAAGCACATCTAGAACAAGCCCAGGATGCTTTATCTTTCCAGCCCTCAACTTCAGTTTATTGGCATTCATCCAATCCCAATCTACATCCAGGATCCAATCCAGAGAAATGCAGCTGAATATCACCAGGAAGTTGATGATACTGTTCTCCAAAATTCCTGATGATTGACCCCATCAGTTTCATATAGCATATCAGGCCCCAAACCAAGAATGACATGTGATGATTCTGCCAAGTTGAGTTCCTTATTAGTATAACATCTATAGACAAAAATATTCCACTATTAATATCTACATTTACAATATACTCTTGGAGCCTATAAGGGAAAGGCTGTCTTTACCATTTCTCTCAAAGGTAATATCTAGACCAGGCATGTCAAACTTGCGACGTCACATGACATCACACGACGTATCGGAGATTTTTCACCATTGCCGGCAATGGGGTGGGCGCGGCTCCGGTATGATGAAACCGGCCCGCAGGCCAGCAGTTTGACACCCCTGATCTAGACTGAGTTGCATTTATTCCTCTGGAATGCACTCCCTCCTTCCTGGGAATCCAGCTCCTGACTGCATTCCATCACAAGCAATGACAACAAGTGCAAGGATTGTCATCACTAAACAATGTGGTCATGTGACATCATACTTGACAACTGTATTGTTTAACAACAGAAACTCTGGTTCCAACTACCATCATTAACTGAGGACTACTTGTACGTAAGCTGCCTTTTTAATCTTCTGAACAAGAAAGGTATAGTGAGATAAATATGAATAATGTATCTATTTCAAATTACACATTAATAAATATTCATTTTAATTTCTTACCCCTATATTTTTTAATGTTTATATATTATCTATTTTTTTAAACTCACTTTTCTACTTTTTAAAGTTTTATTAAATAACATATTAGTATACTTTCTTCTTCATCACTCACCAAATATCTTTCTGAAGAAACACTGACAAGGATGAGATCATCCCCAACACGCACTTTTTCTCCTTCTGAACGCTGTTTGGAAGCAGGATGTATAGTCCACCAGCAGGCTTCCCCTGCATGGAAACATATTGTTTTATTTTGCATCTAGAATTGTGAATATAACCATTGGCTTAATAATAATAACAATCTACAGCAATGAACTACTAGCAGTCCAGGCATTGTCTTAAAATGCTTCCACATAAGGTTCTAAGTGGGCGAGTTCCACTCCCTAATCACTCACTGTTACTATCTTTATTTTTTCCTAATTTAATATGCTACGAATATCACTACCAGTTAGTTTTCGCATTGGCTAACCAATAATAGAATGTAAAGAATGTAACTTAATCATTCTTTAAAATTATTAAAATAAATTGCAGCAGCATATATTTGCAGCAGTATATGCATAAATTTGGTATTATGCAAAACAAACCATGTGGTTACTATGAGGTGAATCTTTCTGGTTTTAAAGTGACATTTCCTCCTTTTGAAAGCGTCTTGCAAACAATGAATCTGAAAAGATAGTACATTAGCAACTTTCCCAGTAGCTGTAACCACACTTCCATGTTACAGCAACATATTAATAAGAGAAGGAAATATATTGTAAACACTGAAAAACACCATGAAAAGAGCACTCTGGGTGGGAGGGAGGAGACAGTCTTGACTCCAGGAACCAGATGATATGATGATGGAAGAGCTTCCACCAGTAGAAAAACAGATCACCCCTAGGCTATGCAGGGTCATAATATTCAAGGGAGAAACATATGCTGTAGTTCTAAATAAATAAGCCACAGAGCTTCCAAAATCAGCCAACTCATGAGTTAGATTTGGAGTTGATTCTGCACAGATCCAGAATTCTTATTAGAAATTCCTTTAGGTAAAATTCATCTATTAACATTCCATTTTATTTTTTGCTTTGGGCGAAAGTGCTTTTAAAAATTTCAAAACATAATACTGTAAATGACATGAATATTAGGCAAAGTCTATTCATATGCTTCAACTGTTGAACCCTGTATTCTACAGTTGATAATGGTCCACATCAGTTATAACTGTGATATCAGCCTACAAGACTGCGTCTGCAAAAAAAAAAAAAAGCTAGAGATAACCCTGCAACTGACGTTGATAAATGCTGTTGTTTTTGCATTTGTCCCAGAGAGTTGCAGAGTCTGCTAGTTTTTGTGTGGGCTAATCTAGTTCTTACAGTGAAACTATCAGTGTGTGAATAGACAATGAGTTTTGTTTATCAATTAGCTTGTCACAGAGCTTAACGTTGCTTTCAGCTAAGAGGGAATGACTGGCCCAAAATTACCCAGATGGATTTGGTTATCTAAGGAACAATTAGAAACTCAATCTCCCTACTCCTAGTTCAGCATCCTAACCAGTACACCACACTGACTCAGTGTAAGTAATAAATATATGTTTTAAACTGTTGCCATTAAAATATAACTGTGATGGGCATTCGGTTTTCCCTGTCCTAACACACATATATAATCTTGAAAATATCTATAATCCTAATATTGACTTTATAGAAAATAGCATCTTTGTCATTCTGCTCTATACCCCAGATATCTGCCAGCAGACCGGGCAGATAAAATAAGAAGGTATGGTACAATCAAAAATATCAGACGAATTGGAAATATGACAGTATATATATAATATTGTAATGCCATTTTAGCTCCACAGCACATTTTTAGAGAGGGAGTGTGGTAAGAAAAAATTAGCACCCACATGTAGATTTGGGCAGAAATCAGCTCATTTTCCTTTTCATAGTGTACACAGTACTATCCAATATCATCACTACCATGGATGAATCTAATATAGAGCTCTCTTCAAAAGTGGAATAGAGAGTGGTCATTCTGTGACCTACCTCTTTCTTTGAGAGTCAACCAGCACTGTCCCAGGATTCATACAGTCAAGTAACCCATTAGAATGTCAACCCTACCAACAGTAAACAAAAAACTGGACATCTCTCCAAAATATAAGTTAGTAAATCTCAACAAGGCCATAAAAATCAAAATGCAGGCTTTTTTCATGAAGTAGTCACCTGTGGTATCTTCTTGCAAGCCTACATCAAAAGCCAATTTATCCATTGATGTTCGTGATGTGGAGAGACAACACAGATACTAAGAAAAAAAATAAACAAGTGTGTAGTGTTCTGCTATACAATTTTAAATAATATCATTTCTATTTATATTCCACCATTCTATGCAGGGAGCTCACATATAATCACATATAATTAGCTGTAAAATTTTAAAGAAATACACACACACACACACACACACACAAATACACACAGAGATATACAGAGACACAATTTCTGCGTATACATTTCTACAGCATAAGCATTAACTAAAATTAGACATAAATAGCTGTAAGGCAAGATACTCTTCCATAAAATGTCTATATTTCTTATCATCACACTTCAACATTTCAAAAATGAAATATTATAAAGAAATAGGGTATTTGGAGCTTGGAAACTTGAAAAATATGGAAGAAGGACAAAAAACAGATTTACCAAACTAGCTACCCAGACTCTACATTTTAGATGGGGTACACAGACAATGAAAATACAGATTCAAGCCAAACAAACCATGCATTTTGGACGCAGTCTATTCAATATAATATTGAATGAATATTAAACAAATAAAGTATCCAAATAGTGTATAAAGTTGAAATGCAGCCATAATCTAAGCCTAGTGTTGAACTATATTGATCCTGATACATAAAAAAGAAACATACCAACGCTATAAATACTGTGGATAAGGTTATACATACCATGCCACTGTAAGAATGGCGCAGTAATATTGCATGTCCATAGAGAAGAGTTCTATGACCACCACCCTGAGCAGTCTATGTGAATTTAAAGAACAATTAGTAACATGTTGGCTGAGAGAAAAAATAATAATTTGTCCAATGTTTACATTCTCACTGACAATATCAGTGACCAAACCATAGAGCTTTCTCTTCAACTCAATTATAGGTTGGAATGATAATCAGAGCTCCAAAAATGATCATCAGCAATCTCTTCACAGTCCCCAGAGCAGTCTAAACTAGGTGAAGGCAAAAATCCAGCCTTTTTGGGAAATATTACAGCAAATGGGTATTTTTAACCCTGATAGACAGGCTTAATAGCCAATAAAAGCAAGGTTCTCTAAAAACTGAGTGACCTGTTGCAGAATATCTAAAGAGCAAAAAAAAACCAACCAAACCCTGTTTTTAATTTGTTTTTTAATTTCTATTTCATAGTCTGCAGTTTAATTATTAGGTACATAGGATGCCTGATCAAACAGAAAAGCAAGAAATTAAATGCTACCCACTATGTATGCTGTCTTTATAAACTGCCTTACTTCACATGGTCTCTTAGCAATGTGCAATATTGAAACAGAATAATTATAACAAGATCTTAAAACCTTAAAAACTTATACTATTATCAAAATCAATAATAATAGGCATGTCAATTGCATATCTTATCTAAATGCTCTCTTGAAAAGCTCAGTTTTAAAGTTTTTTTTAAAGATCTTGGCAAGAAACACTAGGTTTAAGTGAAGCTATAACATTGGTAAGGTAAACATGCTTCAACCTATGTTCATCTGGAATCAGAATAATATGAGGCAAAATAATTCATATATAGATCAATCTTACTTATGTGAGAATATATGGCATGATCTAACTCATAACTGATGTAAGATTTCTTCTTCTACAACTTTGCGTTCATGTGCAGTTTGTTATATTCACATGTAATGAATATAAAAAACAGCCTTCAAGGTCAGAGGGAAGAACTGTTACCAAGACAATGATCAGTTAAATGAGGCCTAAGTCCAGTCCAAGCAAGTAGTTTACAAAAATGCCTCAGATGGGCCCTCAGCTAATTCACATGAAGAAAAAAGAGAGATGAAAGGAAGTACATTAAGACATGCAGGATTATGTTACTATAGCTATTCCAATAAGAGTAGCTTTAGATCTACATGGTGTCTGTTTCTTAGTGTGGTCTACTTTATAGGGCTGACATCACATCTGAGTTAAATATATGACTTGTTGACTTTGATGAATTTAAAATGCATACCTTTAAGGCAAAGTTAGCCTAGAATAAATTGCTTCACTGTTGTTAAACATAATAATTTTTTTTTGCTATGGAAACATATTGTCCAGGGACTTCTCTTAAGTGCAAATAGTCTTGTGAATCCAAAGTGTCTCTACATCAGGGGTGTCAAACTGCCGGCGCACAGACTGGATGCATCATTGCAAAACCGTGCCCACCCCATTGCCGGCAATGACAAAAAAGTCATGATACGTCACAACACGTCACGTGACGTTGCGAGTTTGACACCCCTGCTCTACATCATAGAATAGTGTATTATTCCTTATTTATTAGGGATGTGTGTTTATAATGTTGTTATAACAGAACCTTGCTGGAATGAACTGAAATAATTGTTTTCAAGCTTACCTTCATCATAAATTTCTGAAGCACCATTAAAAAGAGAAAGAAGAAATAATTACACATTACAATCAGTCTACGTTTTTATATAATATTAGTTGTTTTCCTTATACTGTACCAAAAGTTTGAGAAAATTATTATATTTACATTACTATCATTATGCACAAAGATTATTTTTTTAAAAAAATAAATTATATCCATATATAACAATTAGGTAAAAAATTAATAGGTGTGATACTAAAAAAATACTTTTAAGAGAAAATAATGCATGCACTTATTTATGCAGCTTTGCAGCTCTGCATTAATCTTTTCTAAACAGTTCATAAAAATAAAATATTTTTAATTCTGTACTGTGTAGTATTGATTTCAATGCTTTGGGTGTTCTAAATCACAACAGAGTAAAAATGTCATAACAAAATAGAATACCAATCTTATAAATTAGCTTACTTCAAAATACATTATTACATGACAGTGTTTATAGTTGCCATACTAGGAAGCATGCCTTGTAAGTGCCTGCAACAATCTGTGATCCACTAAATTGCTTCCCATCACCATTATAAGCCTGGCATTCAACATCTTGTTAACTGGAAGTGATAAATTGATATGTGTTGCTGATATAATAATCATAGATTCTACTGGCAGAAAAATAGGATATTGTATCCTAATTATTATTATTAGTAGTATTACTGTAGTATTTTGATTATCTAATGTCTTATGACACACATATATTTGGGCATGCTAGAGAACAATTACATTTGCCATTACGTTTTAAAATGGGGCTGTTGTAACAAAATGGTGGACTATATATCATTTTTTAATTGGGTCCAGTAGAGATTTTCTTATGCTGTTATCAATGACTTTTCTACATCTAAAAACTAGTGTATAATTGAATAGATGGGGGTTTCATAGTTGGATCCAATGTGACATTCATATTTATCTATTTATGAAAACTCAAGCAATATATAGTGTCCTTAGATTAGACAGGGCAACTGGAATTCAAATGCTGAGGCTCGCATGATTTGGAAATGCTTGCCCAATAATTTTGTGACCCTGTCTCCTATATTAAATTAAGTAGATACTTTTCTATTAAAAACCTAAGAAAAAGTTGGCAACTATTTTTCTACTTTACATAAGATTGTATAAAAAAAATAGAGGAGAGCGTTTGATTAAATGTTGTGAACTTTGAAAAATCTATTTCTCAAAGTAAAGGCTTTTGGATTATATACTGACTTGTACTGGCAAGAAAAAAATAACTAATAAAGCTGGGCAGCTCTTTGAATTTGAAAGGCAAAATGTTCTTTGGAATGTGTGGGAGTGCACATATAACACTGGTGCAAATACCTTTAACCAAATGCATCTTTTCCCAAGTTGCCCAGGAAAAGATACAGCTGCTTTAAAGAAAGAGGGGGAGGAAGGGAAGGAGGGAGGGAGGGAGAGACAGAGAGAGAGAGAGAGACTGAAGCATTGTACAGCTCTAATAATTAATGATAGACATGCTTCACTCAGAGGTAAGTGGCATTTATCTGCAATTATAGCCCATCAGGCCCCAAACGGTTCATAGATAACTCCCAACAAGTCTGACACAGTTTCACTGTGTTTCCCATTTAGCACAGGCAATCACCCAACTGCATTAACACAGTTAATTCTGGTAATTGCCATGGACTTTCCCCATTTTTTCAAAGTGCTTTTACAGCAGAACCATATCTGAGGTTCCTTCCCCCTACCACATTTCAGCTGCTGCTTCTGTAAGACCTACAGGTATTGATGGAAATGATGTTATTCATCTTCTCTCTGTGATGGATGTGCTGTTGTTGCTCATGGAGAGTCCAATAGGCTTGTATTTTATCAAGAAAAATTGAGTGGTGGCCAAAGGGGATGGATTATATGACGTAATCCATCTAACACTGCTCCAACGCTCTATGATACAGTGGGAGGAAGATAGGTGGGCTCGGAGAAGGAGAAATCAATCTAATCTAATGCAGAACAGACTCTGTTTACTAGCCACAGGGATTCCTTGGAGCTTTGTGTGCAGAAAAATATAATGGCTGAGCTATGTCTGAGGGTTTCTTTAATACATCTTTCTCTGCGTAGCACAAATACACATTTACTGAGCTCAACAACTGCAGAACTGGACCCAAATTTCAATGATTTTTAAAGGATTTTTAGCTTCCCAGTCTTACATGCACAGGTTTAGTAGAAAAATTTTCCTTGGGATTTGACTCAATTGTGAACACTTTTGCAAAAGAATAGTATTTGTCTGTCTTATGATTAGAAGCTATGAAAATGAACTTTGGGAATATTTTAATATGAGACACATTGGTTAAAATATATGTGTAGAGTAAGTACACCTGTATTCTTTCTTCTTTGACCACTAATAATATATTAATACTTGTAGCAATGGATTATTAGAAGTATCCTGTTAATGCTACCTCATGCTGGCTGATTTTACCTAACAAGGTAGAGTATGCTTTTTTTTTTAAGCATTATCATGATTCTTGTCTTAAACCATGTTTTTATTTATTTATTTATTTATTTTCTTACTTACTTATTTAATTTGTTTATAAATCACACAACAGCTTAACAGATTACATAAACCAAGCCAAGAATTAGATTCTATTAAGATTATTATCTGATCAGAAAAAGAAAAAGAAAACCAATAGAAAGTTGGGGTTCAAGACAGCCTGATCTGCAATTTTTTTCAAAGCAAAAATTAAAGATTGTTATTTTCAATAGAACAAATTGATATTAAAAACAAAGCACCCAAAATTTGCACAAAAGCTGGCAAATATAGATTCAGCACAAAAACAGAATAATAGTATATATCTCTGCTTAGTATAAGTGAGACTTTCTCAGACAAGAAAGAGAGAAACCTAGTGGGAATTAAATTCTATTTAATCCAACAGCACTTATTACAGCACACATAGGATTACAATGCCACACTGCAGTCTCAATTCCTGCAATTAGTGGAACCCACTTAGAAATAAATATCCTTAAAATCCCCTATACATTTGTGGTAAAGTATTTCCTTAATGTATTTTGTGTGATTACCATCAGATGAATTAACTATTCCATTTGTTTCATATATTATGAAAAGCATAAGTTGAATTTACTGCATGAAACTTTTTAGACTCAATGTCAATAAATATAACTAATCACTCTGGCTCATATCCTGACAGAAATCTGTACATGAGCTTCCTGTCTGTCTGTCTGTCTAACTAATCACTAGGTCAGATTGTAAAATACTGCATAAATATTAGTCTTAGGATAAACTGTCCTTAAAGAAACAAATTTTAGTTAAACGCCTACTGCATATAGTATTAAGTTACGTGAATATTTGTTGATTGATTGGTTCAAGAAAATTAAATAAAGAAAACATAGATCTATCAGTGCTTTATTTTATTCAGTCCCTTACATGTTCCACCAAAATTGTGAATGACAGTAGTGAAGTTTGAAATCAATACAAACATGATATAAAAATACTTTCAAAGGATTTAAGATTTCAGGACCAAAGGAACTGCATCCTAGAGTTCAGAAAGAACTATGTGATATTCTGGATTTTTAAAAAATGCCTTCATGTCAGTGTTTTTAGTCAATAAGTTTGGGGACATTTCTAATAAAGATTTGTATATAGCTCTCTCATACATTCCAGTGAAAAGGTAATACAGGGATGCAATCATAAAAACACACACAACTGTAACTCATTGTAATGTAGACTTCCCAGGCAAGATGTTTCATCCACACAATTAGTAAATAAAAATTAAAACTATGTAGACATGCAGACTTGGATATTTCAAGCAGATTTACCTAGTAGTTTTGAAAAATGCCAACTCTTGAATGTACATACGTAATAGGAATTATATGTTTTCTTTTTTTCTTGTATATCTATAATTCTAAATATGTTCTTTAACTTTGATAATATATGAACATAAAACACATGGATAATATATTTTCAAAGATTTTCAAAGCAAAAGTTACAGGTTTTTTTTATATTTTAAAATGAATGCACATACTGAATTCTTATAGGTTTTTTAATGTCTTAAAATAAGTATGCATTTAGATTCAAAATTAAAAGAAATCTGGAACCTTCTATGTATATTGTGTACACTCTCTGGCAAATTGTCATTATCTTGAACTATACCATGTGTTCTGAATTTGGTGAATAAAGCAAATCTTCAATATCATATATGAACGTTTATGATATCACATGCATTATTTCATTATGGTGTACACTTAATAAGAGATATTATACAGACTATACATTTAGAAGATGTACTTACAAAGTTCAAAACTCTGAGTGTAATTCCTCTATTGCAGGAATAATATTCTGTATTATTTAATAGGATAAGAAACACTTATGAATGCACCATACTAGCTAGCATTGTAAAAGTCCCCCCCCCAAACAAAAAAAGTCTGTTTTGAGCTTAGCAAAGCAATCTTGTGATACATACAGGATTCAGAATAATGTGGAAATTTGACTTTGTAATAAACCAGGATTATATTGCATCAAGAGAGTCAGAAATACATACCCATTTTTCCACATCAACTAGCTGTAGAAAGAAAAAATGAATATTGTTACTACAATTATATTTTGTAATATAGTGCTCACAATTTGATATAATGAACTTTGTTAACAATTATTTTAATACGTTCTTAAAAATCTAATATTTTCAAAACATTGTAATGATAAAGATATATTCTGAAGACAACTTTAACAAAGATTATATTGAAATATAAAACTTATCCTACCTTCAATTTCAGTAATATGGGCATAATACAAAGGGCAAAAATGTAAAATAAAAGAGAAGCAAACATAAATGTAAGTTTTAACATATTTAAAATGAAATGGGTATTATGATGTATTTATTAATTAATTCTTCAGAAAAATTACTTTTCATGCAATGTCCAATAACTTCATGGCTTAACATTTTACCACTTGTAAATGGATGCAGTAACAATATTGAATGGAGCATTTTGAATGATGTATGTTCTATGTAAAACAGAGGTCCCCAACCTTTTGGCACCAGGGACCGTTTCCATGGAGAGAGGTTTTTTCGCGGACCGGAACGGGATGGTTTTGTGTGCTGCCTGCATCACGCAGATGGAGCTTTGCTTGTTTGTGTGGACCAGTTGCTGGCATGCCGTAGCCCAGTACCAGTCCACAGACCGGGGGTTGGGGACCCCTGATGTAAAATGTTAAACTCTCCTGGCAGTCATAAAAAATGCCATGGTATTTTAACTATTTTCACTCCTTGCCATTTTTCAAGCAGTTAAGAATATATGCATTCAAAGAAAACAAGAACTCAAATTTCTAGAAGCTATAATAATACATCCTTACATTTCCTTAGATGAGAAGCACACACACAGACTTAAAACAAAGCATTCAAGGTGCTGCTGTTCCTTTCTCCCACTGTTACCACTTCAGATCCCACACTGCAATCTCCTTTCACAACATGATTTAGATGTTATTGTGATTTTCACAAACTGAAATTGATTGCATGGAAGATCTGCAGCTTCCATTGACAATGAAGTCTTTGAGTAGAACTCCCTAGCTGTAAAAATGTTAGGTACAGTCTAGAAAAAAAAACTGCATTTGTCCAGTATCATAGATTTGAAATAGTTTTTAGAACAAGAGGAAGGAATTATGACTCTGTGACTGGGCATACACAGATGGTCCCTAGCAACTTCAGTTAAAAGAAGTAGGTATCAAATGGTGGAAGATGATGATGATAGGATATTGATAAAATTAAGGTAGCTATACAATTAATCTAACTATATAAGGTTGCTCTTATATATTATTTCCTACAGTGTTAATGTCAGGCCCCAAGAACCAAGAAAGACACATAGAATTACTTTACTGTTCCTCACCTATGGACAGAAATCTTACCAAACTAAAGCAACTGTTTGCATCACTATAGATATACTCTGAGAATTGCTAGGGAGTAGTAGCCTTCTCAACTCTTCCTCCCAACCAAACTATCCACTGTCTCTACTATCTAAGCTCCACTGTCTTGTTGCCCTCTGGAATGCAACCATTCCATTCTGGGAATCCAGACTATCTTCCACCAACGCAACTTAATAAGAAAATTTCTTCTCCAGTGTTTTCTCATTTAAAATGTGTGACTTTCATGTGCCAGAATCCACTACCCAGCAAGATTGCTGAGAATCCTGAGAGTTCAAGTACACACATCTTAAAGTTGCCAAAGTTGAAAAACCCTAGTTTAGACTATTTCCAGGAAGAATTCTGCACAGATTCAAAACCCATATATGACACTGAGGCAGAGAATGAAAAAGAAAAAACAAGAGTGTCTGGTACTAGTGAAAGCAGTACTGCATTAGTAAATTTTGAAGTACAGGCACTCATGATGGCACAGCAAAAGAGGGCATATAAGAAAAAGCACATAGCCACCATTGTGAATAGCAGCACATTTCACAATGTATTTCAGAAAAAATTATAGTCATATAATAATGTGCTAGCAAATGTAGAATGTATTATGCTCAACCGAATTCCTGGTTCATTTCTACATACATTATAATCTGTAAACAAAAATATAGTATAGTCAACCTCATAGGATTGTTATGAGCATAAGGTTTGTTAATAAGAGAGAGAATAAACCTACCCCACACAAATTACCTTGAACAAAATGAGATAATTATGCAAAGATAATAGGAAGTATAAGATGTATGAATAAAAGGCTTTTCTACTGTTTAAAGCAGATTGTGGAACAATTAAGTTACTTTATTTTTAGCCTGATAGAACAAACACTTGACTGCCCTTTCAAGATACAGAAAACATAAAAAAATTTCCTCCCATAACATGCAGCAAAATCCTTGATAACGAATTCAAACAGAAACAAGTCTCCTTAGATACATCATCCCCATCCACTGTTCTTCAATGATTCAGAATAAATGAGGGATCACCTCGTGTCCTACTTTCATTTCAATTCCACTATTTTGTACATACACTCCTTTTGGGATTGCTATTTATCCACAGGATTGCTTCCAGAGGCCCTGGAAACTTCGTGTTGATAGAGACAGA